>NW_027530642.1:3832927-3922564 GCF_008692635.1 Crocuta crocuta
CCCGGGGTGGCCTCGGCCCTGGCCCGCCGCCAGCGCAGAGAGCTGCGGCGCCTGAGAGCGCCGCGCGCGCCCGGGGCCCGCCCACCTTGCCTTCAAGTTCACGAGTCTTCTCGCCGGGGCGCGGCACCCCCGGCACCCGGGCCAGCCCCTTGGGCCACCCGGTAGGAATGTTGACCCCTAGATCACTGAATGTCTGTATATCTGTGCCTCTGCCCGACGCACTGGACATTAGGGCTGGACCTTGATTTCATTCCGAGGGTTCGCTGCCTAGGACCTCTGGGGTCTTACCCCGCCCTCCCATGAAGTCAATCTTAGACAAATCTGCCCGTCTCCCTGCACTCCAGCCTCCTTTTCTAGGATATGAAGGTATTCTCCATTCTCTCCCTGCTGGAAATGGGACGCTGTCCTAGGCACTAAGTATTCAGTAGTCCACGGGGCAGACAAGGTCCTCTTAGGGGGGTGGTGGGTGATGTGGTCCGTGAACACTGACACTGAAATGGTAATTGCAAAAAAAAAAAAAAAAAGTGATAATTGCAATGAAAAAGTTTCCTCTCAGGACAACCAAACCTTGTGTGAGGGGTTAGGAATCGACTAGAGTAACTTTCCTAAATCTTCTCGGTCCTAATACTTATTCTCATTATTAGGGCTTATTGTTTGTTATTATTCATGATCGCAGCAGTAGTATTGCTTACTAAGTGCCAAGCACTATACTAAACATTGTACTTGTATTGTTTCCTTTACCTCATTGACAACTTCTCTGTGAAATAGGCATGCTTCTTATTACTGGTAATATTATCCTCATTTCAGAGAAACTGAGGCCAGAAATGAAAAGGAAGTTGTCCACTTGACATAGCTACTAAGCAACAGGACCAGGACTCAAGTTCAGACTGTCTGAGGCCTCAGGGTGCTTCATCACTACTCTGCACCCATAAAAATATGAAGACCAAAGTGGGGTTGCCTTCAATGTGATAGATGAGAAAAACAGAACGGGAGAGGGGTGGTCTGTTCTGTAGACAAGAAAACAAAGGAAGGTGAGAGCTTTCTGAAAGAGCTGCCCGTGGAAGAGACTTCGTGTGGATGACCCGAGAAGTCACTATCTATGAGGGACACTTTGCAACATGTAAGGTAGAACTTGTCCAACAGAACATTTCAACAGTGGGATCAGTGCCCAGAGAAAAGTGCCATTAAGGGTCAGCATTCAAAATACAACATTGTAGGGTGCCTGGCTGGCTCAGTTGGAGGAGCATGTGACTCTTGATCTCGGGGTTGTGAGTTTGAGCCCCACATTGGGTGAAGACATTACTAAAAATAAATAAGTGAACCTTAAAGCAACCACAACAGAAACAAAATATAAAATTGCATGTCAACTGTATTTCAAGAATAAAAAAATGTTTTAAAACAGCCAACATTCAAGCAGAGAGGCTTATCAGGAACGTTCAAACAAGAGTCCTGTAAAAGTTAAAGACTGGATCAGGAATCTCTAAGTTTCCTTCCCATTCTGAAGGAATTCTGGAGGGAAATGGAATCCTAGAGTGCTTAAGTGATATATCCAAAGCCCCCAGGGAGTGAAGACCTAACCCCAAAGCAAGGCTGACTTGTAAATCAGACTTGCTGTTTGTGGGGCGTCCTGAGTGCTTAGCACCTCGGTTCTCCTCCTGTAAAGTGTGTGTGTGTGTGAGACCAGTCTTTTCTTGGGAGTATGGAATCATCTGCTCTGTCTGTTTCACTTTATATTACTAATGTGTGCCCTTCCTGCTTGCTTACGTTGAAAACTGTGATTTCAGACACAAGTGTCAACACTCCCTGGGCAACTGCTGTAGTACCAGGGTCTCAGAGGTCGTGGGGCCCCACTTCCCCAAGAAGGACTTATTTGGTAAGTTAAGGAAAAAAGAGACAAGCTGGATAATGTTTTTGTTTGAAACTTATGTTTCTTAGCTTCTGCCTGAGGACTCTGGATTATCTTGAATTAAATGCCTACAGTACTAACACTAATATCCCACCTCTTATCCTAGGTCACAAATATTTTGCTGAGCAACGATCTAACTGCCAATGTCAGAGGAACCATTATTTTCTCAGTGCTCTAGAGAGCTACTTGATTGTTTTCAAACTGGAAACCTCGAACAAAGGATTGGGATTAGCTTCTACAACATATACAAATAAATGGACACCACCTTGGCCCCCAGGGATGGTAATTCAAAGATGAAGACTTCCTCTTCACGTCTACGGTCAACAGTGATCAACTTTCAAATTTCTTCTTTTTTAATTTTTTATTATTTAAAATTTTTTTTAACATTTATTTATTTTTGAGACAGAGAGAGACAGAGCACAAGCTGGGGAGGGGCAGAGAGAGAGGGAGACACAGAATCTGAAACAGGCTCCAGGCTCTGAGCTGTCAGCACAGAGCCTGATGTGGGGCTTGAACCCACAGACCACGAGATCATGACCTGAGCCAAAGTCAGACACTTAACCAACTGAGCCACCCAGGTGTCCTTCAACTTTCTTTTTTGAAAAGGAGATATATGTACCTGGTTCAAAACTATACTGTTAGGGCTACAGCTCATTGGTCGTTGGTTCCTCTCAATGCCTGCCATATTATCTCGTATACAGTAGGTGCCGCATAAGTGTTTATTGACTGGGTGGATGAGTGAGTGCGATTAAGAAGTTGTGGGAGACAGAGGAAGAAGTGGTTTCATTTGAACAGGGTAGCACACATTTTGCCTGAGATGCATGGGCTTCAAGGGAGCCCAGACAGAACTCCCAGACCAGTTGCACATTGGACTATGACTTTATCTAGAGATCTGTACTAAAAGCAGTGGCATCGGGGGCACCTGGTTGGCTTAGTTAGATGAGCATGCTACTCTTGATCTTGGGGGTCATAAATTCAAGACCTGCATTGGGTGCAGAGATGACTTAAATAAATAAATACTTTTTCTTTAATCTTAAAAAAAAAAAAAAGCAGCAGCATTAGACCCTTTTGGGTGGAGCACTACCTCAGACTATGTACCCTCCAGAGTCATTTTGCTACAAGCAATACTCACTGGTTCTGGTTAACTGAAGCATCAAAGGGATTTACTGAAATAGTACTGAGCTCAGAAAATCAATGGACAGGCAGGAGAACCAGGTAGGTGTGAAGGGAGGATGGGGGCCAGACCCACAGAGGAAACCACGCTCTAGAAAAAGTGGTGCTTCTGGACCTTGGCAGTGGACCGAGGATGGTTGGTATAGCTGGCCCAGCCGTCGTTGCTGCCACCAGACACTGAATGCCACCACTACCAGAGTAAGTTTTGTATGCTGCCTGCTTCTCTTGGCTCCTATCTCTAGAATCACAATCCAGGCAGGATTGGCTGATCAGTCGTGCCTGAGTCCCAAGCAGTCAGCAATCAGAGAAAACTGATAACAGAGCCTTTTGGCTTCCATTAGACACAGGGCCCTGCCTCACACAGTGGTCTGTTCTCCAAACTTACAAAGGCAAGTTGGAGGCTGGGCAATCAGGAAAATGACAAATGTCCGCTACGCAGTTGTGTTCTAATAATTTGTAGCCCCAAAGGGAAAGAATTAAAGAGTACAATCTGTATGAAGTGCTGTATAATACAGCATCTGAGCTGAACTCTCAAAGCCAGTCAGTGTGGCTATTATACTTATTACCCAACCTTCTATATTTAAAAATTTTTTAAACTAAGCTCTACACCCAGTGTGTGGTTTAAACTCATGACCCCACAATCAAGAGTTAATGCTCTAACTGACTGAGCCAGCCAGGCGACCTTACCCAGCCATTTAAAATTTCATCCATCCGGGGCACCTGGGTATCTCAGTCGGTTCGGCGTCCCACTTTGGCTCCGGTCATGATCCCATGGTCCGTGAGTTCAAGCCCCGCGTCAGGCTCTGGGCTGACAGCTCAGAGCCTGGAGCCTGCTTCGGATTCAGTATCTCCCTCTCTCTCTGCCCCTCTCCCACTTGCACTCTGGCTTTCTCTCAAAAATAAATAAACATCTAAAAAAATTAAAGTAAATAAATAAAATTTCATCCATCAAAGAACTTCTTTATAACACCAGTATTTTCTTCCCAAGCCTTTCCATCTCTTTCTATGTGGAATCCTTAATAATTGTACAGCTAAGCAAAGAAAGGTTGAGAAGAGGTAAATGATGCCAAATGTGTACTTAGCAGCACAATAGGGGCAGTGCCATGAGCCTAATGAATCTGATGTGTTTTTCTGAGTTTTTTTTTTTAAACTGCTTACCTCTTTTAGAGTCTCAGTCTTGAGATCGTACCGATTTTTTTATCCATCTTTGTTAAATCTACCACTCCAATTTCTACAATAAAACTAAAAATAGGTAGAGGGGCACCTGGGTGGCTCAGTAGGTTAAGCATTCAATTTCGGCTCAGGTCATGATCTCGCAGTTCGTGGGTTTGAGCCCCACGTTGGGCTTCGTGCTGACGGTCCAGAGGTCGGAGCCTGTTTCAGATTCTGTGTCTCCCTCTCTCTCTGCCCTCCCCCGCAAAGACAAATAAACATTTAAAAAATTAATTTAAGATATAGGTGCAAAAAATAGGCTACTTACTGAATGCCTACTATATGTTAGAAATTTCTTTTGGATAATCTTTAATCCTGACAATCACCCTATATGATTTGCATTTTACTTGCATTTTATAATTGCGGAAACGGAGGCTCAGAAAGATTAACCCATCCAAGGTTACATAGGTGGCAAGTCTACCCGGTCTACCCGCTACACCATTCTGTTTCTCAGATGGCTGCTTTTTCCAAAGATTCTCATTGCCATTAAAAAAAAAAGAATTCTCTTGAATGCTGACAAAAACTGAGGACTGATGGATGTGGGGGGAGNCATGAATTTGAGCCCCATGTATTGGGCTCTGTGCTGACAGCTCAGAGCCTGGAGCCTGCTTCAGATTCCGCATCTCCCTCTCTCTCTGCCCCTCCCCCACTCATGCTCTGTCTTTAAAAAATAAATAAATGTTAAAAAAAATTTTTTTAATTCTACTAAGCCTGAATGTAATTATTTCTTCTAGCTCTGGAGATATTAAATCATCAGAAAGACAAGTCAAGAAATTATTAGCTACTGTGTCCTTAGCAGAATTAAACTTTTATCACATTAACAGGCTAGTTTAATAACCTCATTACAAACGTATAAAAAAATGTTATAACAAGAGTGTCTACTTTATTGAGCCCATATTATCAGCCAGTTACTATGCTAGTTAGCCCGAAAAGATGAGTTTAACCATGCTCTTTTTTTTATTAATGAGAAACCTGAGATTTTCAAAGACAGAAACTTACCAGGTGCCCCGCTGCTCTGCTCAGAAGGGGTGGACCTGGGACTACAGCCCCAGCAGCAGGGACTCAGAAGCCTCCTTTGGTCCGGCATGTCACACCCTTCCTGGGCCACTTCTATAATTCAGGGCGCCTGGGTGGCTTAGTCGGTTAAGCGTCCGACTTTCGCTTAGGTCATGATCTCGCGGTTCGTGGGTTCAGGCCCCGCGACGGGCTCTGTGCTGACTGCCAGCTCAGAGCCTGGAGCCTGTTTCAGTCTGTGACTCCCTCTCTCTCTGACCCTCCCCTGCTCACACTGTCTCTCTCTCTCTCTCTCTCCTAGAAATAAATAAAACATTAAAAAAAAAAAGTCTCTGAGCCACTTCTATAATTTGTACTGAGAAATACCACTTAGCGTCTCTTCTGTTTCTTTCTCCTCTTGGTTTCCAGTGGCTTCCATCTGTGTTCCTCGCATGTCATAGGTATAATCACACTTCTAAAGATGGAGCACTTCCCTTCCAAGTTTCCCAGCTCCCTCTTTCCATGGGCAAGGGTACAATCTTCTCCCCGCCCCCCCCCCAAGTGTTTATTCTTTACTTTTGAGAGAGAGGAAGAGGGAGGGGCGAGGCGAGGGTTGGGAAGAAAATCCCAAGCAGGCTCCATGGCACTTGATCACCGTAGGGCTCTTGTGCTGAGCATGGAGCCTGCTTGGGATTCTCTCCCCACCCCTCGCCTCGCCCCTCCCTCTTCCTCTCTCTCGAAAGTAAACAAAGTGAAAGTTTTTGTGAAAACTTAGTTTTGAAGTTTAGGAGATACCCTCTAAGTCTATTTTGCTGGGATTCCATCACTGAATAAGTCTCTCAGTTCTAGAAATTGGCTCTAACACATTACAATCATGACTCTTTAGCCCCACTTGGGGAACCTTGCATTTACCACACCCTACTCCTTGCACTACTCAGTACTCGTTTGGTTTCGGTGCCAGAATTCCAACTCATCCAGGAATTATAATGTTCATTAGAGACATCTCTAGAGAAAAGACCATCTCTGCCTACATGTCTCTTCAAGAAAACAAGCCCTCCTGGGGCGCCTGCGTGGCTCAATCAGTTAAGTGTCCAACTTTGGCTCGGGTCATGCTCTCACAGTTGTGGGGTCGAGCCCCACATAAAGCTCTGTGCTGAAAATACAGAGCCCGGAGCCTGCTTCAGGTTTTGTGTCTTCCTCTCTCCCTCTGCCCCTCCTCCGCTTGTGTCTTCTCTCTCTCTCTCATAAATATTTTAAAAATATGCAACTACCTTGTATTTTCAGAAAATGCAATCACTGCATTATAACTGGATTGAATGCCATACATCAGAGTATGTGGTGACAGCTGTGGGCAGACGCCACGTGCTAGAAGGCACATATGTCATGCTAAAGAATTTAAACTATGTCTGTAGGCAATGGGAGAGTCATTGAGCAATGGAGACAGCATCATATTATTTGAATTTTAAAAACATCATCTAATGAAACATGGATCCCAGAAGAATCTAAGGCTGAAGCCTGGGAGACTAGTTTGCAAGTTGTGGTATTCCGCCTGGGCAAGATAATAAGCAATCAGGTTAAGGCTGCAGTAATGGTGAAGTAGGGAATGAAAGAATACAGGTAAAATGTTGAAGGAGTATCTGATGCCCTACAGGATATGAGGGGACGGAGGGCGTCGGCTTATGCTGAGATTTCTGTCTTGGGCAACTAGGTGCATGGTGGGAACCTTCACTAGAGAAAGGGCATCCCAGAGAAGGAACAAGTTTGGGGCAATGGCTGGGAGGGAAGTAATGAGATCACTTTTAAACCAGTTGACACCCAGAGCGTATCCTAGTGGAGATGTTCAGTGGGAAGATGAATATTAGGTTCTGGGAGAGGGAAATTGGGATTGATAATCCAGATTTGGAGGTCACTGGCAAACCTGTGGTACATGAAGCTGTACAAATGAATGAGGTCAGCCTGGGAAAACAGGACAGACATGAAAAAAAAGAAGACCAAGGACAAAGACCCATGAGCACAATTAAGGGACAGACAGAGAAAGGGAAGCTGGCAAAAAAGCTAGGCAAGGGCATTCAGACAGTGGGGAGGTGAGCCAGCCTTTTATTATTATACTTCCTTATGGACAATTTCTTTCAACTGTTGTGGTTCAGTCTGGTCCCACACCACCAAGCCAAACTGCAGTTAAAATATTTGGCCAGTACTTGGAGTGCCTGGGTGGCTCAGTTGGTTAAGTGTTCGACTTCAGCTCAGGTCATGATCTCATGGTTCGGTTCGTGGGTTCAAGCCCCGCATCTGACTCTGTGCTGATAGCTCAGCACAAAGCCCTGCTTTGGATTCTGTGTCCCCGGTCTCTCTGTTCCTTCCCCCCTCTCTCTCTCTCTCTCTCTCAAAAGTAAACATTAAAAAAAATTTTTTTTTAATATTTGGCCAGTATCTTTTCAAGTACTGTTTCAATTATTTTAATATCTGATTTTTAATTATTGGCTTCTAGTTGAAAGTCCCCCAGGTCAATGCAATGCTTTGCATGAGGAAAAAAAAAAAGTCTGGTGAGAAAGGGAAACTGATTCTCCCGCAATATGCATTCTGTGTCCTGTAATACAGCCTCAAGGGCTTGTTGCTACAGATTTAGGGATCTGCAATTATGTGGCCAAGGCTGTAAATAATTTGTAAGACTGTAAATTGATAAAACCTTTGTGACTCAGCAATTTCACTTCTGTTTCCTATAGAAATCCATGGGTAAGTGCACAAAGACACATGAGTAAGGTTGTTTACTGTGACTTAAAAAAAATCAAAGTAGGGGCACTTGGGTGGCTTAGTCGGTTCAGGTCATGATCCTGGGGTTTTGGGATCAAGCCCCACATAGGGCTCCATGCTGAGTATGGAGCCTGCTTAAGAGTCTCTCTTTCTCCCTTCTGCTCTTCCCTTGCTTGCACTCTTCCTCTCTCAAAAAAAAAGTTAAAAAGTTAAACAAGCTTAAAAAAAATCAAAGTAAAGAGCTAGAAATAGTCCAAATGACTGTCAGTGGGAGATAGTTAAATTTCAGAGTGTCTACACCGTGGAGTATTGTGCAGCCAATATGAAAAGAATAAGGTTTATCTATAGGCATGGACCTGTAAAGATATCCGTGTTATAATCTACTGTTGTAGATGTTGTTATATTAACTGGGGGAAAAACTGGTTTCAGAGCCATATGCTTAACATGTATATAGGTAAGTCTATATAGTGCATATATATAATCCATTAGTCATTCAACAGATGCTCTTGAGTCGGGCACTGTCCAAGTGTGAACAAGACAGAAAAAGTTCCTGTCCCCATGAGCAAATGTGCTAGGGAATGAGGTTAAGTCAAAAAGAGTAGAAGAATAAATATATAAATTTAGATACTAATAAGTGCTATAAAAAAAATAATAAAGTAGGATAAAGACCTGATGAGTAGCTAGGTGTGGTGAGGGGGTGTGGGTAAGTGGTTATTTTAAATCAGTTGGTCAGGAACAGTTTCTCAGGAGAGAACGTCTTCGCAGTAATCTGAATGAAGTATGTGAGTCCAGAAAGAGATTTATTTTAAGGAACTGATTTCTGTGATTGTGGAAGCTTAGTAAGTCCGAACTCTGCAGCATAGGCAGCAGGCTGGGGACCCAGGGAAAAGTCGCAGTTTGAGACCAAAGGCTGTCGTGGGCAGAATTCCTTTTTGCCTGGGGGAGGCCAGTCTTTGTTCTATGAAGGCCTTCAGTTCATTGGATGATGCCCACCCACATTGTGCTTTACCCAAAGTTCACCTATCTAAATGTTAGCCTTATGTGAAAAACACCTTCACAGAAACATTCAGAATAATGTTTGACCAAATTTCTGGGGCACGATGGCCCAGCCCGCTGAGCTGACACATGCAATTAGCCATCACTGGGGCGCCTGGGCGGCTCAGTCAGTCAAGTGTTGGGCTACTGATTTTGGCTCAGGTCGTGATCTTCGTTTGGGAGTTCCAGTCCGAGTCAGGCTCTGCCCTGCTGGTGAAGAGCCTGCTTGGGATTCTCTCTCTCTCCCTCTCTCTCCGTCCTTCCCCCGCCTCAAAATAAATAAATAAACTTAAAAAAATTAAGCATCACAAGTCCATCCTACCTCAACTTGGCACCATATGCATCTCCTTAAATCATACTTAGTCTCTGAATAAATAACAAAGTCACACTTCCATGGAACGTGATAAAACTGTCCTGCGTACAACTGAAAACAAAAACACGCTCTTTTCTCCAGAAGAGGATACAAAGTCTTGGGTAATGTTGATATTTCTGCTTAATAAGCTCTAACTGCTGTCTGCCATGTGAGAATACAACAAAGCTGCAACCCAGAAGAGGGCTCTCACCAGAACTTGACAATGACGACACCCTACTCTCAGACTCTCAGCTCCCAGAACTGTGAGAAAATCAATTTCTGTTTTTTAAGCCACCCAGTCTATAGTATTTTTGTTAGTTATTACTCGATATTTGTTAGTATGGCATATTTGTTTTCTTCCCTTGCTTATCCCTTTATCATGTAAAGTACATAAGATACATTGACTTCATATTGTTGCATTCAAGTATTGGTAACAAAAATGCAGTGTTTGATCTTGTTCAGAAAACACCATAGGTTTGCTCAAACTCCTGACAATTGCTTAGCTCCTCAAGTGTTATTCTAATTTTCCCTGATTCCCGCTGTTTGCTGGACATTTAACATTTGCCTGTTCAGATCCCGCTAGGTAAATCTGGTCATGCATTACGCTAGGCCACAGTAACAGAAAATGACTAAATCCACAAGGTGGCAGTATTGTATAACTATTGAAAACCATGAGGCAGCATGGGGTCGGCACGTACCATTCTGAAGCATATTCTGCGATCTATTAAATGAATGTATGTTATTGTAACTTCACGGAATCTTGAAATAAACGAGCAGTGTGTTTTACAGTTCTGAGATGCTGAGACTGGAGGGGAAAAAAGCAGGATTTTTAGAATCAGAAAAGTCTCAGTTCAAGTATAAGACACACCCCTGGCTTACTTAGTGCACGTAGGCAAGTTAACTGAGATCTCTGTGCTCAGCTACCCTATCTAAAAAATTAAAATGGAGGGGCGCCTGGGTGGCTTAGTCGGTTAAGCGTTCGACTTTCGACTTTCGCTCAGGTCATGATCTCACGGTTCGTGGGTTCGAGCCCCGCGCCGGGCTCTGTGCTGACTGCCAGCTCAGAGCCTGGAGCCTGTTTCAGTCTGTGACTCCGTCTCTCTCTGACCCTCCCCTGCTCACGCTGTCTCTCTCTCTCCTAGAAATAAATAAAACATTTTTTAAAAAATTAAAAAAAATTAAAATGGAGTGCGTGGGTGGCTCAGTTGGCTAACGTTTCAATCTTGATATCAGCTCAGATCATGATCTCATAGGATCGTGAGTTCAAGCCCCACAGCAGGCGACACACCATGCATAGACTGCTTGGGAATCTCTCTCCCTTTCTCTCTGCCCATCAGCTGCTTGTGCTCTTTCTCTCTCAAAATAAACAAAAAATTTTTAAAAATTAAAATAAAAATTTAAAACAATGGGGGCACCTGGCTGGTTCAGTTGGTAAAGTGTGTGACTCTTGATCTCAGGGTCCTTAGTTCAAGCCCTATGTTGGGCATAGAACTTATTTTTTAAAAATTAAAATTTAGGGACACCTGGGTGGCTCAGTCAATCGATCTTCTGACTCTTGGTTTCAGCTCAGGACATGATCTCGTGGGTCGTGAGTTTGAGCCCCATGTCAGGCTCCATGCTGCCAGTGGGGAGCATGCTTGGGATTCTCTCACTCCTCTCTCTCTCTGCCCCTCCTCCTTTCACACACATGTGCACACAAGCACTTTCTCTCTCCCTCTCAAAATAAATAAATAAAACTTTTTTTAAAAACTCATGCAAAGTGTTTAAAAAATTAAAAATTAAAACAATGAAATTACTTTCCCCGTGAAATCTTTTTTTTATGACATAATACAGGTAAGAATACTACTGTATAAAATTTCTTATAAATATGAAATGTAATTATTATCCTAGCATTGGAAAATCAATCAGGGTAGATAGATATCACCTGAAAATTCAGTATCTTCAAATTGGCTAGAAAAAAGTTTCTGAGGCTTTTAGAATAGCCCAGAGTATCTGATTTCTGCTTCCTGTGACACATCTTAGCCTATGGTGACCTTGTCAGAAGTAATCATCTACATAAAGAGATCAGATGTGGTACTGTCACAGTTATTACACTTTTCTAATTTTTGGCTTTGGACTGTAACTGTGAAGTTCCTATTTCAGCTGAGAGCCTATCTCCTTCCACCAGGAAGGTTAGAAAAAGTCACCTCTGGCTTGAATTACCTAATAATAACAGCAGCAGGGTATATTTGTATGAGGTTTATGGCTTAAACAAAGTGCTTCTACATATCCAATTTCAACTAGGGCAGAAGCTATGGCAATCAATGATACAGTGTGAGACAAGAAAGTATAAGCTAGGAAGGTCAATAGGACTTGAAATTCTTTTTTTTTTTTAAAGTTTATTTAATTATTTTGAGAGGGAGTAGGGGAGGGGCAGAAAGAGAGGGAGAGAGAGAATCCCAAGTAGGCTCCTTGCTCAGCGCAGAGACTGTCTCAAAACTGTGAGATCACGACCTGAGCTGAAATGGAGAGTCAGACACTTAACCAGCTGGGTCACCCAGGCGCCCCAGGATTTGAAATTCTAAGCAGCAAAAGAAAACATAAAATATTTGTGTCTCAGTTGGAAGAGCATATGGTGGTTGATCTCCGGGGTGTGAGTTGGAGCCCCACCTTAGGAGTAGAGATTACTTAAACAACCAAACAAACTTAAATATATATATACATACATATGTAAGTCTATATACATATATATATGTATATATATATATAAGTCTCACGTAGGTTGGAAGGAGGCAGAAGATGAGTAGAAAGGGTCTTATATCTATCATTTGTCTAGCAGAGAGAACACGGAAAAGAAACAGCCATAGGAGTTCCGATCAGGTTCAGGGTCCAACAGGAAGTAAGAAGGGGCTGAAAAGTCTGGTAGATAGATAGATTTAAATAGGTCAGTTGGCTTGAGAATCTGAAAGGGAAAGAAGCAAAAGAAATTAACACTGGCGAGGCAGGAGTAAACAGTGTTGTCTAAGAGGAAGCGCTGTTGGGGACAGGAGGATGGAGGTAAATAATTGAGATCAGGTAGCCAGGATCAAGGAATCAGCCAGACAGCCAGGGACTACTGAACATGGAGGGGATGAGTATCAGCCCTCAGAAGTGTGGGAGTTCCGGCTCAGCTGGAAGGCAGAACCCAGACCCAAGCTACAGAACTTCAACACTGAGAGATCAATTGAGCGGCAGATGGCCTGGGCCGACCAGCTCCAGGGGTATGATTTGAGTCAAACTTGGATCTACTGAGGTGGTGACTTCTAACTGCTCCCGATTTAGATGTAGAGCAGGCTCCTAGGTCTGGACAGGACATGCTAACTGTGAGAGCAAACAGGCATACATCACAGAACGGTGGTTTTGATTGTGAGGCGTTCTCAAAGGCCGGTGGTGTTGGATAAGTCGCCATACCTCTCCAGAGCCTCACCCTCCGCACACACAAGACGAATGTAACAACAGATCCTCTAGTACAGGTCATGAAAAAGCACAAGTTAATGCATCACCAAATACTTGATGAACTATAAAGGGCTATGTAAATATAATTTGACTTGTCTCTCTTTGTGGATTAGGGCCCTGTGATCCAGAGTTCTTTTTTCCGCCCCTGGCTCTGCTCACTGCAGAAAGACTTTTGGTGGCAGCACTGGACGTGACCAGGATCAAATGGAGCAGCTACGCCCTTTTCTGTGATCAGTATCAGGACTTCCTGGCACTAGCATGGGGAGTTGGGAGTTAACAGGATGTGTTTCGGGACCGCTCTCCTCAGGAATGGCAACTCAAGCATCTTCCAAATTTAGTCTCACAAAGAAGAGTAGATTACTATAGTGAGTAATAATGAGTCACTGGGAGAACAGTTTCATGCCCTTGCTAATGAACAATGCAGAGGAAGAGAAGAGAGGGGCTGAGAAAAGGAAGGGACACAAATGGCAGAAAACTCCACAACACAAAATGCTTGCAAACAAAAATGGCCAACACAAATATCCCCGAATGTGAAGCATAACAGCACATTTCCAGGAATTAATGGTTCATGTGATTAAAAGAGAACATTTTAAATAGAAGTTGATTATGGAAATATTGCCAGGTCAGACCAACTGACCCAAACAATACAACTCAGATATGATGGGGAACATAGGAGAAATTCGGGCATTTCATCATTTCAAGTTCTGCTGTTAGTATGGTTTTCAATGAGTCCAGGGACCATCACCGATTTGAATTTCCTCCCTGTCAGGACATATCTCTGGCATTTAAATATGACACCGCAGAATGTTCATTGCAGACAAATGAGTTAAAGCCTCAGGCATTATTTCAAAGCAACCGAGGGGAAGGGGAGGGGCTAGTGGAAGCAGTATTTTAAGAAGACCGGAAACAAGCTTTGCTTGATTTTCACTGTTGAATCTCATTCCTTGCCAAGAATAAGGCCGTGTTGAAGAGTAAAAGCATTTCATGATTTCCTTCTATGAGAATCGAAGTAAGGATTTTTTCAGACTCAAAAATAAAAAACCGACAGAGGTCATTTCATTGAGGCCCCTCCGCTACCTCTAGGAAGAGCTGTACCTAAACCTAAGATTCAATTATTGCCTTTCTTAAAATACATTAGAAAGAAGATATTTCCCAGTCTGTGATTTGGAGTCCCCTCTAATTTCTAACTACTGTATATATCTATTGCTGTGTTTCACTGTAGAGAAGCTTATTTTCCTTGGGGCACTTGGGTTGCTCAGTCAGTTAAGCGTCCAACTTCGGCTCAGGTCATGATCTCACCGCTCATGGATTCGAGCCCTGTGTCGGACTCTGTGCTGACAGCTCAGAACCTGGAGCCTGTTTCAGATTCTGTATCTCCCTCTCTCTCACACCCTCTCCTGCTCAAGCTGTCTCTCTCTGTCTCTCAGAAATAAATAAAATATTAAAGAAAATTTTAAAAAAAGAGAGAGAGAAGCTGATTTTCCTGACAAGTGTTAAGGAACACGGTTAAGGACCTGCCCAGTAGAATTTGTATCTATTATCTGAATTTTAAGAAGTTATAAAAGAGACGGTATGTTTATTTCCTTTTTCTACTTCAAAAGATAGAAGTCATTTTCGGTAGATAGCACAATGTGTAAAGCTAGAAAGCACCTTAGAATCTGACTTCTCTTTTAAAAGATTACAAGCTTGAAGCCTAGAAAATATTTAAGGTAGAGTCACAACTAAAATTCAGATTTTAATGACTACTTAGGTAAGGATACATTTCCTCACATCATTTAACCTAGTCATCAAATACCCAAATAAAAGGGTACTTTTGTTTCTCCCCTCCCACCCAAGCGTTTTAATAAAATTTTGTTCATTATTTATTAATTTTTTTTTTATTTGAGAGAGAGAGAGAGAGAGAAAACACACGCGAGCAAGCCAGCAGGTGTGAATACAGGAAAGGGAGGGACAGAATCTCTGTGCTAAATTCAGAGCCTGATGCGGGGCTCAATCCCATGACCCTGGGATCATGACCTGATGGGAAATCACGAGTGGAATGCTCTGCGTACTGAGCCACCCAGGCGCCTTGACTGTGTTTTAAGAATAAAACTAATTTCCATCGCTCTAATATTGTTTCCATAGGGTTTTGCTTAAAGTTAGGAAAACTTACAGGTCCACCACTCTAAATGTAGATGGCAACAATTTACCTAAAATTTACCTAAAACGGTGAAAAACGACACGTTTTCATTGAACAAAATACACTGAGATCCTAGTTCACGCATTTAAACATGTCTGCAGTAAACTCTGGGTTAATCTAAATTTTAGAACACTAATAAGTTGAATTCTCCCCCATCTCTAAGACTTTGCACACTTATTTTTGTGGGAATACTTGAGCTCATACGAAATATGGGAGATTGGAACACATAAGAGATTATTCTGGTTTTCCTCTTTTGTTTACTGCAGTCTTTTTAAAAAAAATTCTTTTTAAATGTTTTTTTCATTTCTGGGAGAGAGAGAGAGACAGCATGAGCAGGGGAGGGTCAGAAAGAGAGGGAGATACAGAATCTGAAACAGGCTCCAGGCTCTGAGCTGGCTGTCAGCACAAGAGCTGGACGCGGGGCTTGACCCCACAAACCGTGAGATCATGACCTGAGCCGAAGTCGGACGCTTAACCAACTGAGCCACCCAGGCGCCCCTTGTTTACTGCAGTCTTGATTTCCAGAGGCCTTTGACCTCATTCTTTTTTACAGGAAACTAATCGTCCCCCCTCCTTCAACTAAATCTAAATATCTGTAGAATGCAATTGCTTCGCTAATGGCCAACTAATGTGTCTAGCTAGCTGTGTCCATAATAGGGCCATTTTCAATTGCATGAGCACATCCTTGTAAACCACAGACTTGCAAAATTCTTGAGATTTTAAAATGGATGGGGAAGAGAATAGGAGAGTTGCAAAGAAATCTTCTAATTAAGTTTATTAGGCTTTACAACAACAAGTCTTCAGGCAAAAAATCCTAACAACCTCTTTTAAGGATAGGCAGAAAAAAAATAAGATTTAATTGTGAAGATAAATTTAAGAAATGCAAGGATAGCTCATGAATATGGGAATAATCATCACAAAATGTACTGAAATAGAATTAGAAGTGGTTATTCAGGATACAAGGATTTATTTTTTTTAGGTTTATTTATTTTGAGAGAGAGCGAGCAGGGGATGGGCAGAGAGAGGGGGAGAGAAAGAATCCCAGGCAGGCTCTGCACTAACAGCACAGAGCTTGACACAGGACTTGATCCCATGAATCATGAGATCATGACCTGAGCTGAAATCAAGAGTCAGATGCTCAACTGATTGAGACACCCAGGCGCCCCAATACAGGGGGTTTTTTAATTTGTAGCATTTCTGGAAATATGCCCTAACCAATTAATTTTGGATGTAAGCAAAGATATAGCTGCACAAATATTCATTAAAACATTGTTTATAGGGGTGCCTGGGTGGCTCAATCTGTTAAGTGTCCGACTTCAGCTCAGGTCATGATCTCATGGTTTGCGGGTTCGAGTCCGCATCGGGCTCTGTGCTGACAGCTCAGAGTCTGGAGCTTGCTTCAGATTCTGTCTGCCTCTCTCTCTGACCCTCCCCTGCTCATGCAGTCTCTCTCTCTCAGAAATAAATTTTAAAAAACATTTAAAAAAGGCATTGTTTATGCTAGCAAAAGTTTGGAAATAACCAAAATACTCAGTTGGGTTTGGTCAAGTGCTGTTCCAAGTGCTGTTCCAAGTGCTGTTTATAGGTAGACGTTAAAAATGATTCTTTGGAAGATTATTTAGTGATGTGTTAAAAAAACAAAATTCCACCCAGTAAATTTGAAGATCTAATTGTCTTGATTAAATGATTCACAAATTGTGCAGCATCTCATTTAGCAAGTAGAAGGCAGCTCTGAGGAGTTGTACAAGATGGAAGTTTTTTATAGGAAGGAGGGTGGGGCAAGAAAATTACAAGCAAAAGAAAAGAAAGGATTGTTTCAGGCAACATCACCTTCCCTTAGGGAGAAGGGCAGGGGTCTCATTATACAGATTACCTCATCTTCCTTTGGGAGACAGGGGGAGGTCCAAGAGACAGATGATCTCATTGGTGCTTATCAGAAAATTCCTGACTGATGGGTTAAGACTGACATTTCTGAGGGAGGATGAAACTGCAATTAGGTATTAAGCCCTGATCTACTGACTTGGGGCCTTAACTCACGTGAGGCTATTTTGGGCATGTGGTTTTCTTTTTAACCTAAGGAAATATGTCTCCAATAAATTATTAATTGAAAAAAAAAACAGGTGTCAAAACTGAATGTGCACTGTGGTTATTTATTATAAATTTTAAGAAATAAAATGTACAAAAAAGAAATAAAATTAAATATATGTGTATATACACATATTTGATAGATACACATACACCTAACACACACACACTGTATAGAAAAAGACTGGACAGGGGTGCCTGGGTGGCTCAGTCGGTTAAGCATCTCACTTTGGCTCAGGTCATGATCTCACGGCTCATGGGTTCGAGCCCCGCGTCAGGCTCTGTGCCAACAGCTAGCTCAGAGCCTGGAGCCTGTTTCAGATTCTGTGTCTCCCTCTCTCTCTGACCTTCCCCTGCTCATGCTGTCTCTACTTCTCTCTCAAAAATAAAGTAAAACAAAAGAAAGAAAGAAAGAAAGAAAAAGACTGGACATTTATACACAGCAACATGTTACCATTTGGTGATTATCTCTTAAGAGATTTTTGGTTTCTTTTTTTTCTGATTTATCTAAATTTTTCAAATGAATATTGACAATTATAAGGAAAAGGACAGTGAACACTTATAGGTGTAGATGATTATAAAAAAGTCATTGGGTAGCATACATTGGACCTTATCAGTCTTCAGAATCTTGAAGCCATATGGGTCAAAACATAAATGAGCTAAGGAATGAAATTAATTGAAATTATGGCTAATGACTCCATAGAAAGTAAGAAATGTTCACAATAAGAATGTGTCAAACGTATTTAAAATAGAGACCACAGATGCAGCTATCCACTTTTACAAAACCTCATGAACAATGCAGATAGGGGAAACGGGACCTGAGATAAGAAAGGGACACAGAAACTGCTGTCACTGTCAAAGACTGGAAAAGAGACTAAATGGATTATCACTCTGACCCAACAGAATATTTCTGATGGTCTCTTTTTCAGTCTCTCCCCTAACTCACTTATCTGACACTGGCTGTGCACAAGGCAGTTGAACAACACCTGAGATGGTGTTTGACATCTTCCATTCTTTCCTATTTATTTGTACCGAACAACTCAGAGATAGGCAGACCACCCTTGTTTTTATTTTCCTCCTTACAGCATCCACCTATAAGTGTTGTGCTTGTCTTTATCATTTTACTCCAAATGCACTCTGGTTAGCAGTGACCATTCCTTGGGTAAACACTGTGCCTTTCTTTACAAAAAAGGTTCTCAATTCATCTTGTCCTATGAATGTAAAAGTAATTGCTGGGGCACAATTGTCCCAATTGCCATTCTGCCCCTCCTTTTTCTCTTTCCTTTGCTTGGACATTGGGGTTCTAGTCTTTTCTTGGCCATTAGGACCTGTGTGATCTTGAACAAGCCGCTTTTTTCCTAGTGGGACACAATTGATGTGTGTGAAGCCACACTGCACATGGCAAAGCATTTAAAAATATTACTGAACTAGATGATCTCTAAATTTCTCTGAAAGTCTCAAATTTTTAGGCTATATTTTTGGTTATATTTTTAGTGAATTCATGTGATCCAGGAATTGCATTTTGGCACATTTTAGAAGTCGCCTTCCATTACACCAAAGCTGCTGCTGATTCAGTAAGTACAGAATGATTTGTAACTCTAATAGTAGCGCTAAAAACAGGTAATTCTTCAATTGCTGAAGTTGAAAATGACCACAAATGATGTATGATTTTAAGGAAAAGGCTGAGTCATAGCCAACACCTAAAAACTTGTTTTCTACATTAACTGCCTCCACCAACTTGCGCCTTCTTAAATCTGACACATTTAAATCTTAAGATGGAATCAACCGAAATCACTTTTGAAAAGGCTACAACTACTACTATGGCATTTTAGAGCATTTTGCGGGAAACTGTCAGTGCTGGAATAGTGACTATGACAGGCAGGAAACAAATCAGGAGGCTCACCAAACATACATAAAATCATCACCAAATCTTAGAGTTGGAAGGTCGTCTAAAAGTCATTTAGACTAGTGAGTTCCAGAGTGTTTGATTTCGAACAGCAACAAAAAAGGAGGGCAAACATAAAAATGTCAACTTTTAACTTTGATAAATAAGGGTATGAAAAAAAGAACAAAACAACCATCTCCTATTGGGACCATTTTACAAAAGGTCACTTTATTTTTTTTAAATCCGTAGCTTTTTTTTTTTAAGTTGTATGTATTTTATTTATTTACACCCCATGTGGGGCTCAAACTCACAACCTCAAGATCAAGAGTCATATGCTCTTACAACTGAGCCAGCCAGGTGCTCCTATAAAAGAGCACTTTATTCTTCTTAATTTATTTTTAATGTTTGTTTAGTTTTGAGAAAGAGGCTGGGGAGGGGCAGAGAAGGAGACACAGAATCTGAAGAAGGCTCCAGGCTCTGAGCTGTCAGCAAAGAGCCCAATGCGGAGCTCGAACCCACGAACCATGAGATCATGACCTGAGCCCAAGTCGGATGCTTAACTGACTGAGCCATCCAGGCACCTAAAATGGCACTTTGATGACATGTGTAGGAAGACAAAAATCTCAGAATAAAGTACAATTTGAAATTAAAATAAAATCAAAGAAAAATATGCATTATACTGTTCTTATTTTTCTAATAACTTTATGCAAAACTTGCCCCTGTCCCTACACAGACCTGTTTGCGGGGAAACTGTCAGTGCTGGAATAACCTAGTCCATTCCATGCACACCTCTATCCCCATTCCATCCCACCTTCCATCCCACAATGCAGCAATTGTATCCTCACCAGACCAAAACAATTTCTTTCAATGGATACCCCATTTGCCCTGTGGGGTTTTCCTCAAGCTGTGGAATCCATTCACTTTTGGATGTCGGTGGTAGAAAATCAGTAGAATAGTAGCCATCTCTGGAAACTTCAAGATGCTTACACTTGGCTTTTCTTTTCTTTTTTTTTTAAGACCAGAATCTAATAGCAGAGAATTTTAGGTAGGCCAAACACGCTTTGGAGTCCCTAAAGGAAAATGTCTAATAGTGCTGATTTGGGAGACAGGCAGCGTGTGAATTTTGGTAGTGCATCAAAACTTCACTCTAAACTTTAGGGGATGTTTTCACATTTCAACATATTTGGACTAGAGCTTTATGAATACACGTATTTAAGTCGGAATAGGAATCACATGGAGGAATTTTGTTAAAGATATCTTTCAGGATGAACCCCATTGCTAATTACTTAATCAGCTTTCAAGGTTGGAGTCGGGTCTACATTTTTTTCCATTTCCATTTTAATGCAATTATTTTGAGAGATTTCGTTTCCATTTTTACAAGTGAGGTTTGATTCATTCATCAGGGTTTGATTCATATTACAGATGATAGCATCAGCTTATGGAGCTTTCTTTTGTAATCATTACTACTCAGCCGTTTCCTCGGGTCAAATTTTATAAACCAAAATGTGGTCAAAATTTGACTTCTTTACAATCAAGTTCTAGTAATAAGTCTTACTGTATAAACGTTAACAGTAACATTAACGTTTGCTGTTTTAAACGTTATCAACCTTATTTTTGTAATAGTTATTTCCACCCTATGTTTTTTGAGTCAGTACTGCAGTTTTCAACACGACCAGACTACGGAGTCGCGGGGGGGTGGGGAGGGATAATAACTTCTACGCGCAGTTTTCCCACAGTTGTAAATTTCATTCTGTTGACTGATCTGCCACTAAAATTATGAGTCGGGTATTAGTTTTTTTTCCCCTGGGGACCAACTAGTATTGGCGGAGCAACAACACAAAGACATAGGACGGCAAGACAACTAACTCCTGCTTTCCTTCTTTACCCTTCCTGTAATACGAGCTTCTCCAACACTCCATTAAGCGCAGAACTCGAATTCTTAAGACTAATGAGCTAGATAGACTCTGCCCAAACCGGGAGACCTGCACAAACCCAGGCCGGCCACGGCTGCTTTTCTCTCCCTCTCCACCAGAGGAGACAGCCTCTCGCAAAACAGAATTTGGCTGGAATAGGCCGGTCCGAGGGAGTGGCCCGAGGATAGATCAAAGGTTAAAAGACGCCTCGAAAGAGGAGCAAAGGCCAGAAACCAACTCCCAAGGAGGCCAGAAGTTCCCACCTTCCACGAAAAATGAAGGTGACTCCTCCCTAACAAGCTCTAGAGGCCGAGAGCCACCGGGCCTTCCAGACACCAGGCGGGCCCGACGCAACTGTCTAACAGGTAGTAAGACAGGAAGAGCCACCAACCGGAAGTGGAAGTGAGCCCCGGGCGGGGGTGAGGAGAGCCTACCGCACGCCTGCGCAATCAGCAGGGTTGCCTTACGCATGCGTGGTTGGGCGGTGACGGGGTGACGCTCGGAGCGTGGGCCGCGACTCTCACGGATCCGGTTCCGCCCTCCCTCTGGTTGCCGACCCTCCGGGGCTAGCGCCCGAGCTCCCTTTCCCAGAGTGCTCCGCGCCGTGAAGAAGCGGCTCCCGGGGACTGGGGGCATTTTGTGTTGGCTGGAGCCGGAGTAACAAGATGGCGGCGTCGGCGGAGTGACAGGGGTCCCTCCGGGCGGGAGCCGGCGGCAGTGGTGGCAGCGGTATCGCCGCCCTAAACCACCGCGCCCCTTTTCCAGCCCGCGACGTTGCCGTGAAAGCGAGGCAGCGGCGGCCGCCCAGAAACAAGTGGCCCAGCCTGGTAACCGCGAGAAACCTCTCTAAGCTGCGGCCTGGCAAAAGAAGCCTGACTGAGCGGCGGCGATCGGGTTCCCTTTGACCGATCCTGGGCCCTGTAACGCCTTGAAAGAGCCAGCGCTTTCCGTTTCCTGCCGCCCTCCTCCGCAGCCTTGCTCCGTGGACCAGCCCCAGCGGCCTCTGTCTTCCCCTCAGAGGTGTCGGGGCTTGGCCCCAGCCTCCATCTTCGTCTCTCAGGATGGCGAGCAGCAGCGGCTCCAAGGCCGAGTTCATTGTCGGAGGGAAATATAAACTGGTACGGAAGATCGGGTCTGGCTCCTTCGGNGCTTAGGAACCTCCCCCGCTCTCTTTCCCTAAAAGGCAAAGAACCCGATAGAAAGGGTGGGAGAACTTTGAAGTTTCCCACCTTGTTGAAAATGCACGTTAACCGAACTTTTTAAGCCGTAGTTTAAGGTGAGAGCGGCAAAATCGCCTTTCTGTGATCCCCATGGTTTTCTCTCTGTGTGGATTTATTGGGGTTCTTGCTTTCGATCGTCAGTTTCTTTCTAAACCTTTCATTACGTTTTCTAGATGAATCATTTTCCTGCACCTTCGGGGACGTGCCGGTTTCGTCACTACCCCCCGAAGAGGCCTTTGAGGCTTGGTTGCCTCGTTTTGTAATTTCAGAGACCTTTCTCTTCTGAGCCTCTTAACTTCACCGTGTAGTCTCGAGTTGGAGCTGTGCTAACGTGTCCCCTCCTTTCCCAAGTGACATTGAATCCTTAGGGATGTTGATGCCATCATCCCTTCTTTCCCCTGCAGGAAGTGGCAGTGAAGCTAGAATCTCAGAAGGCCAGGCATCCCCAGTTGCTGTACGAGAGCAAACTCTATAAGATTCTTCAAGGTGGGGTTGGCATCCCCCACATACGGTAAGAACCCATAAGCAAACAGGCGGCGCACCGAGGGAAGTACGGAATGGGGGGGGGGGGACGGGCAGAGGCAAGTAATAGCACCAGCTGACTCCGGGCCTTGCTGTTTGAGCTTCCTGGGTTTTACTCTAGCCGGTGGCTTCCCGTGAACCGTGAGCCACCACAATCACCGAGTACATTTTTGGTTTGCCAACTTCGTGTAGAATTTCAGTTTGTTACACTGTGTTCCATTTAGCTTCCGTCATCCCCCCCCGAAGCTTTCGTTTGCAGTTCGGAGTGTGCGGGTCATCTTTGATCCCTACGCGGAAGGGTTGTCTGCTGCTTTCTTTGCGCCGGCACCTCTGATGTTCGTAGGTCTATCCAGGGACGTGGATTTGAAGCCGCCAAGTGACCGGGCTCGGCCAGTTCGGGTTGCTATTGGAGCCGGCTTGGGAAATGGCTGCTCTTTTGTTGTGTTTTTGTTCCAACATGTCTTCCTCCTCCGCTTAGAAAATGGCGGAACGACGTGACTCAACCACATATTCCTGCCCTTTTCTGTGCTTGGGTCCACAAGTTACCCTTCCTTGATTCCCTCGTTAGCAGCCCTAAGTGGATTAAACCTTTGAAAAGCCGAGAATAAAGCTGCAGGCGGCGGGGGGTTCAAGGAAGGAGGTGGCATAATGACTGTGTGATCTCTGCAGCAGATGCGACGTGAAATTGTTAAATTATACTATGCGAAATCCCTCATAGCCCCTTTGAAAGTGTTAACTGTTCTTTCATGAAGGGTTATGTTTGCCACATTTAGTTTGAGCACTGAATTTTTATGAGTAGTGGCAAAGGCAGTTTGAGCACTGCTGTGTTGAAATGGACTCAGATCAGTTGTATTAAAAGGAAGATTAATCACAGAACCACACTGTGGTAAGTAAGTAGGTTTAACCTGTTGAGTTACTTGTATCTGTAACTCCTCACATGGGGAAACTGTAGCCTTTTGGGGGGATAGGATACTGGTGAAGGCAAATAGTAGTAGTGATCAGGGTAAAAGATGACCAGAGATTGACGTGTTTTTTTTTAATGGTTAACTTTAAAGGTTGTTCATTTGACTTTGAGATTAAAGAGCATCTACCTAGAATAGATGCTAAAATAGTTTAAAGCCAAGCCATTTTCCAGCAATTACTCAAAAATAACATTTGCAAAAAGAACCAGAGAGAGCTAAGAACCAACTAGAATGATAGTTAATGTAACCTCATTTTCTATTCCAGTTTATATTCCTTATGAATTAAGGACCGGTTTGCATACATTAATTCAGATGTGGAAACAACCAGAGTAATACGAACATTAAAAAAAATCTCCAATGCTGGTAGATATTTTTGGTTGTAAGTGATAAAGTAAATCATTTGGAAGGAAATTCTAGGTTTATTTGGTAAGGTAGAAAATGTGCAAATCCAACATGATGGGAGATTTTAAGTGATTCCTATCCGTCGACCCCCCCCCCCCGAAAACCTGCTTGTTTGGAAAATAAAATAAATGTTATTCTTGAAAAATGGAAAAACAATTTTTAAGAACTTTATTAAAATGTCTTGTTTTTTTCTTCCTCAAAATTAAAATTGTCAGTTGCATTAGCCCTGAAGCTTTAAACTCCTTTCCTGTGCCTTTAAATACATCCCTCCACCACCAGCCCCCACTGATTTGCTTTCCATCACTGTGGTTTATCCCCGAATTTCACAGCCATGCAGTCCTACTGTCTGAGGTCATTTGTGTCTGACGTCTCTCACTTAGCTCTTTAGATTCATATACGTGGGGAGGTTTTATATATTTCGCAAATCAGGTTGAATTTAATGTATTCAAAATAATTTTCCAAAAGCATTAAGCATCTGGCATTTTCAGTGCTAAACCCTTTTATCTGGTGGCTTTTACTTAAGAACAGTGCTGGTACGTACGGACCAACGAGAGCAATGCTTCCTATACTGAATAAGCACATGAATAAATGAAATTAACTTGGGAGCAAAATAATAGGCAACTATTATAAGATGCTGAGTGCAGAGAGTTGTAGTTATAAACTGTGGGTGGAGCTAAAGAGAGATTAAGCTGGCTTTCAAATTAATGCTTCCTGGGAGAGGCGGTGGTATTTCAGGATCTGGCTTTAAGGAAGAGAGCTTGGTCGAACTGGTTGGGGAGGGCATCCAAGAAACCCCGGTGGCTTCTGGGAGTAGTCTGTAGTGCAGAAAGCCATTGGACGAGGGTGGGGAAAGAGTAAATTTGTTTTAGGAGTGGGAGAGTCTGGGACGCAGAAACAGTAGTGGCTTATTGGCTGTAAAGTGTGAGAGAACTGTTTTTCTGCTGAAGTGAAAAGGGTAAGAAAGACTTACATAAACATTCTTCTTTTGGGTGGTTACAACTTCCCACCCCGTCATTTTGTTCCCCCTATTTCCACGTTACCTATATATAGCGTACACACAATAAATATTTACTTGGTAAATACTGAACTAAATTGACATTAGTTTGGTGAGATTAAATAAAACTGTGTGTTATCCCTTGTTTTAGATGGATATAAATGTAAAAAATTTAGAATTTTGGTGCCTGGCTGGCTCAGTCAGTAGAACTTGTGAGTCTTGATCCTTAAGGCCATGACTTCAGGTCCCATGTTGGGTGTAGAGCTTACTTTTTAAAGATTTGGAATTTGCGACTCATTTTTTCCCTGCCTCCCTCCCCCTAATTTATTTTAAGATACTTTGGGATATCCTAGAACAAGGGCTCAAAATTACTGGCCCACATAGCAGACCTGATTAAAAAATAGTAAAGGATCTATTGTTCTGCAGAAGTAGTGCATGCATCCAGTGCTGGTGTAATGACCAGGAATGAGGGTGGTGGTCAGTCTCCATATTAAGAAACTAGGGTCATTCTTTAGTTGGAAAACCAAAATCGTTAATTGACTTCTGGAAGCTCCTTAAAAATTACTGTATTTCTCTTTCCCTCTATCTCTGTCCCTCCCTTGCTCTCTCAAAATATCTTTTTAAAAAATTTAAAAATTACTGTATTTCTGGTACAACCTTCTGTTTGTGGTACTCAATTTGAATTGAATTAACATGAACTCTAAAGAAGCACTTAATGCTAGCAAGCCCTAGATTTGCCATGGGTATTGATAGAGTGATCTGGGGCCAGTCAGTACTCTTTGGGCCTGTCAGTTAGTTTCCTCGTCTAGGAAATGCAAAGAGGATTTTACCAAGTTAGTATTTTTCTAATTCTGTTGGAATAGGAAAGGAAAATACTGGACAGAAAGGTTTAGGGTTTCCTACTCTCTAGAAAAAATTTTTTGCCTACTGAGCTTTTGGGTAGAATTTTATTTGAACAAGGTACCCTTCCTAAATCCAAGTTGTTGGCCTAGTTGATCTCAGAACTTCCAGCGCTGACATTTTAAGATGACTTTTTGGATAATAGTAGTTAGAAAGCATTTCATCACTGTTTGATGCTAAATGTAGGTTTTACGTTTGAATCTTAACTGTACAGACACCCCACTCAAGACCATTAAAAATGCCATCTGCATCAGATAAATTATCAGTTACCATTTAGAAGGAAGTAAATTAATGGAATGCATTTTTATGGGGAAATGAATAAGAAGATGGGAGGGGGCATGGGAGAATTGTTCCCTTGTTTTTTTAACCATTTTGTTTCTTTGCCCTCTCTGAATCTTAAGTATTATAGAAGATATTTATAAAGTATTAGTTAATCCTTCCTATTCAGTGTTGAAAGCAGCTTAAATTTTAATCTTAGCTTCTTGGCACTGAGCATATATCTTGCAAATAAGTTCTACTGCTGTTACCCGAAAACAAAGATGCCATCTGCACTGGATAGGTCTTTATTTGTTACAGATCACTGGATGCATGAGAAACGTTGTTTTCAATTTGTGCTAACTGAATCCACAGTATAGTAAAGGTGCTTTATATTGGCTTATAATGGGTTCAAGTTGTGGAATAATGTGATGATGGTTAAGTAGCATTTGTGAGCTAAATGAAACTTGAGAGATAAGCCTAATATCTCATAATAAAATTAGACTACCGATTCTCAGAAAGGTTACTAGAGTCTCCTAACTCCTAATTTTTCTGAGCCATTTTCACCTTTCAAGGTCAAATCATGCCTGTTCACATACCCCACACCTTTTCATGTGAGCTACAGAGCCATGCTATGGCCCCTTCAGTTTATGGCGTTTGGTCTCAGAGAATGAAAATCTATTCTGTAAATACAGGTTACTTATTGTTATTATTTAACTAGATGTTTAGAATTTTATTGTCTCCCTTTGGCTCCAAGGATTACAGGATGAGACCTTATGTTGGACAATATTGATTTACAGCTTAAATAGGAGTAAATGCTTGTGAGCCCTTGTATAGAGTATGTACTTTAACCACCTTGGCTTGAATCATTTTTAGAGCTAGATCATTTTGTTTCAAAGTACCTAAAGTATCATTTAATGAGGTTTTTCTCTGATTTGTCAGTGTGTAGTGAGGAACTTTAATGTCAAGAAGTCTATAAAGGTTATAAATAGAATTTGAGACAACTTCTACATTGAATCATTTAAGCTTATTTTGGTATATTATTATCAGTCCTTTACTTTAACAGTAGTTTTTCTGAGGTTAGGTGAGCACCTTAATAGCTTTCAAAATAAAAATACTTAGTTAAAAGATAGGTTTTGCTACTGTTTTTGTTTCCAAAATAATCTCAGGTGGCTTGTGAAATTTAAATGATCAGTAATCACTTAACATGGACTAATGCATTTTTAATGGTGTTTTTTAAAAAAAATGAGATATAATTTTTAAAAATGAAATGTAATTGGTATATAGTAAATTGCACAACGTTTAATGTGCCATCAGATGAGGTTTGACAAATGCACACAGTGACATGACCCACATTCCCTATTGAGATAAAGCATATTTGATTTTTTAAAAGACTTTTTTAATGTTTATTTACTTTGAGAGAGGGAGAGTAGGGGGAATGGCAGAGAGAGGGAAGAGAGAATCCCAAGCAGGCTCCATGCTGTTCGCACAGAGCCTGACACAGGGCTCAATCCCACAAACTGTTAGTTCATGACTTGAGCCAACAGAAACAAGAGTTGAACACTTAACTGACTGAGCCACCTAGGCACCCCTGATGATTTTTTTTTTTTTTTTTAATACTGCTCATCCTTGGTAAACTACTTTTTTGTGACAAGGTAGGTTTTATGTTTCTTTATGTTGGTCTCTTGGATTATTTTTACATACTGTTTTTTCCTGGATATGATGTTGATTTGTCCACTCATATGCAAGACTACAGGTTAGTAATCTTTCTATCACCATGATAAGTCTATCACAACTTGCCTAATGAAATCATCAGGTGGGGGTGATGAACACAGAGTGGCAATTGAGATCTTTGCCTTATTCTGCTTAGAAGCAGCAGAATGGAATACTGCCTCTTCCTTTTCTGAAAGTCTTCAGTGAGATATGTTTTAATGGACTTTTTGTTGTACAAAAAGATTGAGCTGGAGAGTACATTCTGATCCTCAATATAAAGGGAAATGGAGAGTCAAGAGTTAGGGATCTGCCTGTGATGTCATCTAGGTTTCAACCTAGAATTCTATAATTTGTAATGTCAGTTTTCATTTTTATAAAAGGAATTTCGTAAGATTAACTAGGTCTTAAGTTTTTTAATGCATGATATAAATTGACGGGATCAGTGGGCTAAAATACGGTTCTTCTGTTCCCTGATGCGGTAATAATTTGCTCTGACTTTATAGTTGTCTTTTATTTATAACATTAATACCTACTACTGAAGTAAGTGGGTGCTTGGTTGAATTCATTGTGGCTAAATGTTCCTTTTTCCGTCTATGCTCAAGAAAGAAAAGTAGACTCGACCATTATTCAGACGTTGTACTTGGTCTTACTTAGTCATCACCACAGTCCTGTAATGGGGTTTTCATACAAAGAGGGAGAGGTTAATTTGCCTAAAGTCACATGGCTGGTGTGTTGCTTGAATAGATCTCACTGCCTTTTCAGACTGCTGGTGGTTCCCAGACTTCGCTGTGCATTGGAATCACATGGAGAGCTTTGGGGGGAAAAATGACCCTGGCTCCTAATCTTACGTGTTTTGTTTTATTTATTTATTATTATTATATTTTTTTAAGTTCATTTTGTGAGAGAGAGAGAATCCCAGGCAGGCTCTGTACTACCAGTGCAGAGCCTAATGCAGGGCTCGAACTCTTGAACTGTGAGAGATTAGGACCATGAAATTTTTTTATTTTATTTTTTATTTTTTTTAGGTTTTTCTTTTTTTTTTTAATAGTTTATTTATTTTTGAGACAGAGAGAGACAGAGCATGAGCAGGGGAGGGGCAGAGAGGGAGACACAGAATGTGAAACAGGCTCCAGGCTCTGAGCTGCACACACAGAACCCAACGCGGGGCTCGAACTCACGAACCATGAGATCATGACCTGAGCCGAAGTTGGACGCTTAACCAACTGAGCCACCCAGGCACCCCTTACATATTGTGATGTAATGGGTTTGGGGTATGCCTTAGGCATCAAGAATTATAAAAGCTCCCCAGGCAATTCTGATGTGCAACCTTTTTGGAACCATTTTACTGCACCGTATTTCAAGGTTAGAATAGTGCTTCCCTGCGTACACCCACCCACTATAATTCCATAAGATTGGTTTCCGATTTACCTCCTCCTATGAATAAGGTTAACTAAGGAAATCCTATGCAAGAAACCATGGCACTGGAAAGTACACTGTAATTCGATACAATCAGATGCTTTGATTTCTGAAAAGTATCTGACACCAGTATTTGAAATCATCGTTGTACTTACATGTCTCAGATACAGCCCACAAGAAAGCATTCTAGTAATTTCTTGAGGGAAACAACCATGTCTTGCTGATAGAGGTCTTTTTTATGTTTCTTAGAAGTGTCAGGGGAAAAGGCACTAGTGGTTCATAATAAGGACATTCTGCTTCTATTTTATTTATGTGCATTTACTTTTTTTTAAATTTTTTTAAAATGTTTTATTTATTTCTAGCAGAGAGAGAGAGCGAGCGAGCAGGGGAGGGTCAGAGAGAGAGGGAGTCACAGACTGAAGCAGGCTCCAGGCTCTGAGCTGGCAGTCAGCACAGAGCCCGACGCGGGGCTTGAACCCATGAACCGCAAGATCATGACCTAAGCGAAAGTCGGACGCTTAACCGACTAAGCCACCCAGGCGCCCCTCTTTTAGTATCTCTTAGTGGTGTTGGCCTTTTGCGGTTTCTTTTGGTTCCAGTTCAACATAAGGACTTAGCAACTTTTGTACTAGAGGTTTTTTTTTAAGGGAGACAAGATGGTGACAGTGGCTAAGCGTACATCGTATAGGTCACCCCTGTGTTTCGTTTGTTTCACTCATGCCTCCATTGAGTGTATAGTGGGGAGATGTGCAAATTAATCTGAAATTGAGGCTATCCTGTATTTCAGCTCACCTGGAAGCTATTCTAAGTACTTAATCTGTTATATTTGCCTAGACTGCCAGACTGTTCTGTCCTCAGTGTGACTTTCACAAAAAGGAGAGTTTAAGATCTGGTTATAAGCTACTTTGTTGGAAAGTAATAGCATGAAATTTCTGTAAGTTTTAAGTGTCAATTTCCAGGGTTTTTGTTAGATTTAAAGTGTTTAATACATTGTTTTTGTCAACAACTAAAATAATGAAATTTTTCTAAGCAGACTGGAGTTTTTTATACTTTTACATAAATACCCTTCTTTTCCATTCCTTTTACTTTGCTGTTCATTATGTATTGAGGTTAGATTGTTTTCTTTTTGGCTGTTTTCACTGGATTACAATTCTTTTTCTTTTTAAACAGCAAGTGAGGGGCAGAGGGAGGGAGAGAATCTTTTTAAAAAATTTTTTAGTTTATTTGAGAGCGCGAGAACGAGGGGGTAAGGGGTAGAGAGAGAATCCCAAGCAAACTCTGCACTGTCATTGTGGAGCCTGATGGTGGGGCTCAAACCCACAAACCATGAAATCATGACCTGAGCTGAAATCGAGTCCAGCTCTTAACTGACTGAGTCCCTCAGGCGCCCAATTATGATTATTCTTACGAGAGTTCCATTTACTGAAATTCTGGTGTTCCCATTTTTGAACCTCCATGAAATTAATACTTTGTATCCCTCCTAAAGAACAGAGTAATGTTAGCTTCTCCTCTTCTAATGAGAGCTCAAATGTTCAAAAATGTCTTGGTGAACTTAATAAATTTTACACCTCTTACAGTATTTTCTAGAGGATAAACAAGCATTTCTTCCATTCAGTCAACAAACATGTGAGTGCCTACTATGTGCCAGGCATAGTTCAAGATACTGGGCACATTTCAGTTACAGATGGAAATTTTGTGAGACTTCCATTCTTTTTGAGCATATGCCGTGCATTTGGCATATTGTTGTGAATTTGGCTCTCTTGCTGAAAGTTAAGAGGAAATATTTACATTTCAGTGTGAGGAGGATATGTTTCCTTAACATCAAAGGGATGGTATCTTGAGTGTTGGCCCCCAGTAGTACTCTGAACCATCTAGAGACTGCCTTGATTGGTCAAGTCAGCAGGACCCCATTACGGTTCCCCGTGAACCCTGCTTAGCATTTCTCACCATCATCCATGCATAATTATTATCTACGGAGCTTGTTAATGATTCCTATAACACTTATCATCAGTTCTAGATACATAGTAGGTTCTCAATAAGTATTGAGTCAGACACTGGAGAAACAGATTTGGGGGGAAATTTTTTTTTAGAATATTTTCATCAGCCTCAAAGGAAACTTGAACCCACTAACAATCACTGTCCATATCCTGTCATCCCTAGACAACCACTAATGGACTTTCTGTCTCTACTTAGGATGTTTTTAAAGATTTGATAAAGCTTTTATAAAGATTTGATAAAACCTTTATAATAGGTATTATAGGTATATTGTCCATTTCTCCACATGCTATCTTCCGGTAATACTACTACTGATGTTAGAACAATGGCAGTAAGGACTGACAAAGATCACTTGTGATTTTTGTTTTTTCTTTAAGTTCATTTATTTATTTAGAGTGAGAGCGAGTGAGCAAGTGTGAGCAGGAGAGGGAGGGAGAGAAAGAATCCCAAGTAGGCTCTGCCAACCTAGAGCCCACTGTGGGGCTTGAACTCATGAACCATGAGATCATGACCTGAGCCAAAACCCCGAGTCAGACACTCAACCAACTGAGCCACCCAGGCATCCCCATTTGTGATCTTTGAAATACAATTCGGGGTAGTATGGTGAGAATGATAACCATTTTGCTGGGAATCAAGAAAAAAAATGAGAGTAAGATGGCAGCTTGAAACTAGGTTTTCAACTGGTGAACGAGAAAATAAGGTGACCTTGTTTCACTGTGTCTTAACCGTCCTTGGCTACTTTCAGTTTCTTGTGAATACCAAACTTCAGGCACCCTCCTGACTCCCATCCATCCCTTTACCTGGCCATCATCCATTTGACACTTCAAGGATCAACCATGCTTCTTTGTCAGCAAAGCGTTCCTTAAATGACTTCGTCTAAAAGATAGATTGGGTTGCCATAATTTGGGCCCTCTCAGCACTGGTCTCTCCATCAAATGTGTTATTTATTTGCTACACACGCTGTGCTGTAAGCTATGAGAGCAGGAATTATTTGGTTTTGTCTTGTTAGATACCATAAATACTGAATGTATCAATGAATAGTACCTTGAGTACTGGCTAATGATACATATCAAAGCACATTTTTTGGTTTTGGTTGTTTTTTTTTTTTTTGATTAAGGTATATTTATGCATCTTTGAATGCAAAGGGCAGGGAACAGGGAGACTGAGAAATATGAAAACGTTATAGCATTAATTCAAGGGTCTTGAAGGCGATATGGTCTGCAGAGGATTAGTAGTAGCAGTTAGGAGGGTTAGAATGGAGACGGAAAACGAATCATCTTAGTTGACGATAGTATTGCCGATCACAACGTAACATTTGATTCCCAGCTTTTCAGAGCTCACTCTGGCCTCTTTACCTTAAAACTTGGTTTTGAGGAAGGGGGGAACAGGTGAAATAAGTGATGGGGATTAAAGAGTACACTCAGGGTGAACATTGAGCAGTGTATAGAATTGTTGAATCTCTGCATTGTACACCTGAACCAACGAAAACACTGCATGTTAACTATACTAGAATTAAAATAAAAAGCAATAAAATTTTTTAAAAAGCAAAATAGTTTTGAAACAGGGATTCTTAATTTGGTATGGATATCCCTCACTCTATCCTCTCCAGTGGTAGATAGGGGGAAAAAATTACATCTTTATTTTCATGACCTTCTAACTGAATCTAGTAAGATGGTCCCAGACTTCAGATCGTTTGACTGACTTATGAGTCTTAGACCTTGTGGTCATGTGAGAGTGATACGCATTCAGTAGAAACCATACTTTGAATTTTTGCGTTTTGCTCTTTCCCCAGGCTAGCAGTATGTGGTAGGACTCTCTCATGAGGTTGTGGGGCAGCAGTGGGGAGGCGTCTCCCAGTCAGCTGGGTGCTCACGAGGACAAACCCCTGGTACATTACAGCTGTTTGTACTCAGGCAGTTCTGTTTTCCCCTTTCAGTACAGTATTGAACAAATAACAGGAGATGTTGAACACTTTTTTGTAAAATAGGTTTTGTGTTAGAGGACTTTGCTCAACTATAGGCTAAATTTAAGTGTTCTAAGTATGATTAAGGTAGGCTAGGCTAAGTTATGATGTTCGGCATATTATGGTATTAAGTGTATTTTTGATGTAGTATATTTTCAACTTAGGAGTTTATCAGGACATAACCCCATGGTAAATAGGGGGAAATCTTTATCTATTATAAATGTAGGCAAGAAATCTCCACTATCTTTAGCAGTGCCTTCTGGATTTATCACCATGTTTCCATAACACATTATTGTTGCAGAAATCTCAGAATATTGTTTACACTCCTTGCTGCTTCATAATTTCATATTAGTTAGATTTGCCCCATATCAATATTTAATGCACTACTAAAGAGCTTGTACTTTGCTGTATCAAATTTAAGTACTTTTATTATAGTGAAATTTCCCTGTAATTTTCCTTTATAATGCTATGTATTTTATTTTCTGCGTTTAAAATATTTGGAGGAGTCCATAGACTATCAGGCTAGAAAGGTGGGCGATCTGCAGCACCAAAATGTTTTAGAGATTTTGGTATAGAATGAGTTACTCCGCCTCCATTCTCCAGCTTGTTTGGACAAGTTCTTTGTCATTGTGGCTAAATGCATTTGATGCAAGGTTGGTCATTCATTGGTAGATTTCCACTATTTCTTTTTCCCCCCCAATAATTATTGTCTTTTCCCTTTCTAGCCTTGTTTAATTCCCAGTTACTTCCATGTTTATTAATGCCCTCCCCAGGCTTGTGAGATTGTAAAGGTGGGAAAATCAGGCAGGTAAAAAAGGTTGAACAGTTCTAAGAAAGAATTAAAAGATTGAATTAATATCTAAAATTTCTTGAAATCGGGGCGCCTGGGTGGCTTAGTTGGTTAAGCGTCCGACTTTCGCTTAGGTCATGATCTCGTGGTTCGTGGGTTCGAGCCCCGCGTCGGGCTCTGTGCTGACTGCCGGCTCAGAGCCTGGAGCCTGTTTCAGTCTGTGACTCCCTCTCTCTCTGACCCTCCCCTGCTCACGCTGTCTCTCTCTCTCTCTCCTAGAAATAAAAAAAAAAAAAAAAAATTAAAAAAAAATTAATAAAATTTCTTGAAATTATCCGTTATTACTTTGATTGTTATACCTACAGCTAAAACTGTGGTTCTTAATAACTTCATGTCTAAATAAGTTGTCAGTGTGGAGAAATCTGTCTCATCTGTATTTGTGTTTATAGTTCTGGGTATTCTATGGTGTTTTCTTTATGAAACCTGATTTTTCAGTTTCCTACAGTGCATTGAGTGTCTTTTCTCTAGTGAAAATGCCCTGGATCTCAAACCATTTTAGAGGTATTCCTGCAAGTTATAAATCCAAAGGATTATGGATAAAAATTATGTGTTGCTAGCCTTTTAAAATCCGGGTTGTATTTTAAATGTGAAGTTACAAGAGGAGGAAATAGATGGATACTGTTAAATTTTTGGTGGCAGAAGGAATCAAGTTTAGGTCATTACATTCTAGGTGTCTTGTATTCAAAATAAAGGCCACAAATCTACAGAGTAGTTATGGCCAGGGAAGCTTAAGGAGAATGAGAATTATACAGCAATTTTGTTTATTGAGAATCAATAGAAAACCAAGAGTTAACCCATATTTAGTGCTGTGTCTAGTTCTGTTTCAAAAAGGGCTGAAGAGTTACCATAAATGAGAATGTAGTTGAACCTGGCTTGCATTATTTGTTCTGTTTTCCTGATGAATGCCATTAATAAGATGGAGCTTAATAAGTACTGACAGTTTTAGGTTAGAGGTTACAGCGTCTGATTCAAGTTCACAGATCCCTGTGGCTTCCACAAGTAATCAAATGAACACAGGACCAGAAGGATTTGCGACTCTAGTATTTAAATTGAGAATAGAAGGGTTGTATTGTGGTTGAGAGTGCCCCTCTTATTTAGAGTCTGGTAATTTAGGATCGTGGGGGGTGGGGGTTGTCAGAAAGATTGTACTAGACCAGATGATCTTTTCTTTTTTTTTTTTTTAATGTTTATTTTTGCGAGAGAGAGAGCATGAGCAGGGGAGGGGCAGAGAGAGAGGAAGACACAGAATCTGAAGCAGGCTCTAGGTTCTGAGCTGTCAGCACAGAGCTCGACACAGGACTGGAACCCACCAACCGTGAGATCATGACCTGAGCCGAAGTTGGACGCTTAACCGACTGAGCAAACCACTCAGGTGCCATCCCCAGACCAGATCTTCTTTTCTACCCTCACAAAAAGGAACATAATATCAGATGAGGATAAGTTGGCGAGAAAATAAGTTTGATAGATCATATCCTGAGAATGGGGATGCCATTTGTTACAGCACTGACTCAGTGCTCAGAGTTTTTAGTTGTTTAGTAAAGACTTCGAGATTAATGGCCTAAAGATGGGAAGATAAAAGGCACAGAAAGAGATCTCTCCCTGTTAAGAATATTACCTTTAAATGTATATTTTCTTAAGTTTATTTATTTTGAGGGAGAGAGAAAGAGCTGGAGAAAGAGAGGGGGAGAGATCCCAAACAGGCTCTAGCACTCTTAGTGTGGACTGCAATGTGGGGCTTGAACTCCTGAACAATGAGATCATGACCTGAGTTCAAAAGCAAGACTCGGAAGCTTAACCACCTGAGCCACCCCAGGGTCCCTATTTATTTTTGAGAGAGAAAGAGCGCATGCAAGAGACTCGAGCACAAGTTGGAGAAGAAAAGGGCAAGAGAAAGCCAGAGAGAGAATTCTAAGCAGGCTCCACGCCCATCTGACATGGGGCTAGAACTCCCAAAGGGTAAGTTCATGACCTGAGCTGGAATTGAGAGTTGGACACTTAACTAACTGACCTAGCCACCTAAGCGTGTGCCCTATGTTACTATGTTATTAATTTTTTTTAATGTTTTATTTATTTCTAGGAGAGAGAGAGAGAGACAGCGTGAGCAGGGGAGGGTCAGAGAGAGGGGGAGACACAGAATCTGAAGCAGGCTCCAGGCTCTGAGCTGGCAGTCAGCACAGAGCCCGACGCGGGGCTCGAACCCACAAACCGCGAGATCATGACCTAAGCGAAAGTTGGACGCTTAACCGACTAAGCCACCCAGGCGCCCCAACCCTATGTTACTTTTAAATTTTTGTAATTACTTGGCTGTTTTGAATCAAAGGAGAATAGAGTCCTCCTGATGATTTTATACTTGCAGTACAGAGTGGTTTTGTATTTCTTGTTTTGTTTTTTGTCATCTGCCATGTCAGGCACTCCTTAGCCTGTTAGAGCCTGTAATATGGTTTTTCATTCTTTAATTCAGCAAATGTTACTGAGCATTTCCAATGGACAAGGCATTGTGCTGGATGCTGGGAGTGTAGACTTGTGCACAGGACAGACAAATACAGTGGTTGCCCATGTTGTATGTATGAGTCTGGATTCTCCAGAGAAATAGAACAACTGATTATATATAGATCTACAGAAATATTTATGATGAGGCATTGGCTCACACCTCTGGAAGCAAAGAAGTACCACAGTTTGCATTGTGCAAGCTGGGAGGCCCAGGCAAACCAGTGGTATAGTTTTGGTCCCAAGCCTAAAGGCCTGAGAACCAGAGGCATGGACAGCCAAGGGTAGAAGATGGATGTCCCAGCTCTGACAGGGACTTTTCCCTTCCCCTGCCTTTACTTATTCTGTCATTCAAATGGTAATCTGGAGACCCCCTTCACAGACACCCCAGAATAATGTTTTACCAGCTATTCGCCATTCCTTAGGCCAGTCAGTTTGAAATGCATAAGATTCACCATCACACCAGTCAAACTAATGGTCTGAAGGGGAAGTTTTCTGTTATTATCGTCCTAGGCATAGAGATAGAACATACTTGGTTGCTTAAACCTGAACTGCATACTTACGATAGTTAGACTGATTTATAGTTCTTAGAAGTCCTTAGGTATTGTAGCAATATTTAAAATATTTCATGGGGCCACCTGGGTGACTCAGTTGGTTAAAGCGTCAGATTCTTGACTTCGGCTCAAGTCATGATCTCATGGTTTGAGTGGGTTTGAGCCCCATGTTGGGCTCCATGCTGACAGCACAGAGCCTGCTTGGGATTCTTTCTGTCTCTCTGTCTCGGTCTCTGTCTCTCCCTCTGCCCCTCCCCGGCCCCTGTGCGTGAGTGCTCTCTCTTTCTCAAAATAAATAAACTTAAAAAAAAAATGTTTCAGTCATTTTATTTTCTAAGGTTTCTTTATTTTCATAAAGAGATTTCTCAGAGAAAAGAAAACCCTAGCTTCAAACCTCCAACTGTAACACTTCTAATTGGCCACCATGTCATTGTCTCTCCTCCTACCCCCCAGTTTCTATATTGCATATTGATGCCAAAGCTCATCTTAACATTGAATTAATTATATTATGTTCCAGCCATACTCCACTGATAGTTTACCCAGATACCTATAAAATTTAGAGCTCTTTATGGGGCGCCTGGATGGCTCAGTTGGTTAAGCGTCTGACTTCAGCTCACGTCATGATCTCACGGTTCGTGGGTTCGAGCCCGCGTCAGGCTCTCTGCTTACAGCTAGCTCAGAGCCTGGAGACTGCTTCAGATTCGGTGTCTCCCTCTCTCTCTGATCCTCCCCTGCTCATGCTGTCTCTCTCTCTCTCAGAAATAAATAAAACATTTAAAAAATAAAAAAATAAAATAAAGAATTTAAATAAAGCTCTTTAGCCTGGCTTTCAAGAGTCTTTAAATATAGCTGCAGATTGTGAGCCACCTTGACTTCCCACTTTATAAGAGGAGCTTGGGCTTTATTCTTGCCGCTACCGAACATTCCCTTCTCTACCTTCCCTATGAAAATATTCTCCCTTTGTCAGGATCTAACTAGTAACAGACCATTTTCACAAGGTTTCTTTGGATGGATTTAATTCTTACTGATCTTTTGGTTTTCTGAATTATTTAGGCTTTTTTTTTTTGGTCAGCCCCAGTGACTTGTGCGTGCATTGTCTTACATTTCTGCTTTATATGTATCTTAATTTTTTAGCTAGGTTTAGTTTGGATATGGGTTTGGAGGAAGGGACATGAGAACAAAGAGGTGGACCTTGCCTTCTCTAAGCATCTTCTTCAGACCTTAAGGTAGCTTCTTTATGCTCTAAGTAATGATGGTTATATAAATTTTAGACTCCTTCAGTCTGCTATATTGACTGCTCAGGCAACACTAAATCTGAAGACATTGATTTGAAACAAATGGAAAATGAGACTTCTGCACTTTCTTAAAATCTTCATCCATTAAATTTGATTTTTCTGCATGTTTTGAAACTTAGTAAGAATAAGGTCCAGATCAAGTCAGAGTTCTTTCTTTAATCGCATAGGTATTTGAGTACCTACGTTTGTTCACATCACTTTATCATAGTGTACTTACTAGCAATATCTATGGCACACCTATAAGAAAGGTCTAAAGATGAGACCTGAGTTGTTTCTAGGCTGTAGTCACCTAGAAAGTGGAGAATAGGAGTGAGGCTTCTGTGTTGTTTGGTTTCAGATTGTCTGCAACTTAAATGATCTCAAAGAACCAGGTTAGTGCTTGCTCATTACTCACATTCTGTGGGTCTTGTATTTCAGACAAACAAACACAGCCCCATTCTCCTACATGTAGAGGCAGAAACATCAAAGTAATAGCACCTGGGTATTATAATGGCGAAGGGTTTGATTGTGGATATAAGTAGTAGTTAGTGGCTGTGGGAATTCTGTGAAATAGGCGACCAGCATGGAACAGACTACTTAAGGAAGACTTCTTTGGCATCTGGGTATTCAGATTTTGAGACTGGAAGCAGAGAGTTAGAAGCTCATTTAGAATAGAAGTGGAGGGGCGCCTGGGTGGCTCTGTTAAGCGTCCCAGCTTCCATTCAAGTCATGATCTCAGGGTCTTGAGTTTGCGCTGCACACCAAGCTCTGTGCTGACAGCACGGAGCCTGCTTGGATCCTCTGTCTCCCTCTCTCTGTGCCTCCCTCCCCCCCCCTTTCTTTCAAAAATAAATAAACATTTTAAAAAGATAGAAGAGGAAAACAGGTGAGGGTAGAAAGGGAGTAAGTAGCATTTGGATAAGTGGTAGACTGTTCCGGCTCCTAATCTGTGTGTATTAATGTCTGGATGAGTTAGACAGGTGGAAAGCACAGATGGGGAGTGAGGTGTTAACTCTAGAGAAATAAGCTATATATTCCTTGAGACTAAAAGAAAATATGAAAGATATAAACACCTGTCTCTTAGGTTGAAGGAATTCATAGTATCAATCTCTGTACAGCAGGAAGACTTAATTTAGAAATGCGTAGGTCTGTGGAGAAAAAAACTTTGCAGCATTTCTATTTTATGGACTTTTTATGGACTATTTATTTTTTTAACGTTGAAAATAGCAAACATGTCTTATGTGCTTATGCAGGTAAGGAGGAAAATACCCCATTTCTTGATTTTTTTTTTTTAAATCTGTTTCTGAAATTCATCTACTTCCTTCCAGTTTCTAATTATTAAGGGAATATTGCTAAAGGCTTACTTTGACTTCTCAGAAAGTGCTTTGTGAAGTCTGGTGTGATTGCATGAAGATAGGAAATAATGAATTTGTACATTTTACACTTCAGGCTTGTATTTGGGCTTAGAAGGACGGTTGTAAATGCGTTGGACTGTTGTGGGTTTCTTAGTGAGGCATCGGTGCAGCTCTGTCTGTGTAGAGAGGCGATGTGGTCTTAGAAAAGCTGAGTTTTGCTTTCCCTTTCCTTTCTGACTTTTTGTGCCTTCTCCTCACTGTCTTTGCTCCTTCTTGATTTGGCGTTCTTGTATAAAACATTTGTTTTTCTTTAAAACCTAGATAGGTTAGATTTATATTAAAAACCTGTTATAACTCAGTATTGGGTATTTATAATAGCAAGCTGATTTTGAAGTTCCTGACAGCTCCTTAGCACAGATTTGCCTCTGCAATTAAGGAAGAGGAAATGTGAAAGGAAAAAGGAAAAAAATGTTACCTATTTACTTTGTTCATCCTTTGCCTTTTAATGTTACTATTTGTTATATTTATCCACCCCTTTCCATGCCTACCTACACCCCCCCAAAACCTACCGCTGTGAGTTTTTCTTTCAAGTAAATGTTTGAATGAAGACGAAGGGTGTTGAAGTCCTATATGGAAAATAAAATGGAAGAGGGAAAATTACAGCAACTTTTATACAGGTTTAGGTTCGATATATATAGACCAGCTCTGCCACTGGCGTGATCTGTTGCTTAGGCTAGTAGTGGGCAAGGTCTCTAAAAGGTTAGGCAGAAACTTTTTCCATCAGGGTACCTTTTTCTGCAGAAAGGTGTGAAAATTGATTCCTTTTTGTGTGCTTGATGGCAGTTATTTGTCATGTTTGCACAGTACTCAAGAATAGCTGGAACAGATATAGGAAGGAGTGTGAACTTCTTATGACTAAAACTTTTTATGATCTTTTACTCTCAACTTGACAAGATTCTAGGGAGCTTGTGCCTGAATAGGGGACTACCTATGTAGTAGTAGTTAACTTTGCATTTCCTGGAAAAACATTCCCCCCGCCGCCGCCACTCTAATTTTAATCTTGATTTTCTTTTAAATAATAAACATATCAACAAAACAACGTATTAGAGCAAAATTTAAAAAAAGAAATAGCACTAAACAGTTTCCCACTAGACTGATACTTGTTAATGTTTTTGCTACAGATTCCTTTAAGCCTTTTAGCCCCTTCTGAATATTTTTTTAATGTTTATTTTTGAGAGAGAGACAGAGCGTGCGTGGGGGAAGAGGCAGAGGAGACATAGAATTTGAAGCACGCTCTAGGCTCTGAGCTGTCAGTGCAGACCTGGACAAGGAGCTCTAATTCACAAACCGTGAGATCATGACCTGAACCAAAGTCAGACACTTAACCAACTGAGCCACCCAGGTGTCCCATTTAAAACACACAGACTTCTCAAAAAATGGTAAATCTTGGTATCACTTTTTATTGGAGTTAACAAAGTTTTAAAATAACTTGTTCTTAAAAAAATTTTCTTATACTGGCCAATTTTCTTTTCAAGCAGAATTCATAATCTAGATAAGTTTGAAATTTAAATGGTAGTGCTTATTTTTAGGAAGGTACCCTTACCAGAAATACAGGCATATAGGAACTTGAAATCGTTTACTGTAGTGATTCCTAGCCCTTGGTATCTCTAAAATTAAAAGTAGATATTCCTTGAGTTTCTGGAGACAAATTGTATATTTGTTCACAGTAATAAATCATTGGGTAATTAAAACAGGGCTCCAGTTAAAAGCAAATGTCATCTTTGTCGTAATACTGGTTATTGTCTATAATTTAAGCAAAAATGTGACTACTTTTTAAAAAAAAAACCAAGTAATTATTGATTAAATACAATTTGGTAGTAAATGGGACAGGAGTTCTAATAATAATAGGGATCTTTGCTCTGTAAGACCAGTATAGTTTCCTTCATCTTCAAATAGGAAGTAGTATCAGGTGAGATTAAGGAATTTGCCAAAGGTCACAGGAATCCTTGGCAAGTAGGTATGGATGGTAAGAGGAATATTAAGGTTACCATGCAAGTTCTTTTTTTTTCTCCCCCAAGTTTTAATTAAATCTCAGTTAGCATATAGTATACTACTGATTTCAGGAGTAGAATTTAGTGATTCATCACTTACATATAACACTCAGTGCTCGTCACAAGTGCCCTCCATAATACCCATTATCTGCTTAGCCCATCAACCCTCAGTTCTCTGTAGTTAAAGAGTTTCTTACGGCTTGTCTTCCTCTCTCCCCTTTGTCCCCCTTCCCCTATGTTCATCTGTTTTACTTCTTAAATTCAGCATATGAGTGAAATCATACTTGTCTTTCTCTGACTCATTTGCTTAGCACAGTACCCTAACTCCATCCACATCATTCGAAATGTCATGCTTTCATTCTTTTTGATGACTAATATTTCATTGTGTGTGTGTGTGCACGCGCGCGCGCATGTGCCGCACATGTGTGCACATACACACATATACCACATCTTTTTTTTTTTTTTTAATCAGTTAGTGAACATTTGGCCTCTTTCTGTAATTTGGCTATTGTTGGTAATGGTGCTGTAAGCTTTGGGGTGCATGTCNGATGGACATTTTCACTCTTTCCATAATTGTTTCCATAATTGTTTCCATATTTCTGAGAACACTGCTACAAACCTCAGGGTGCCTCTGTCCCAGTGAATCAGTATTTTTGTATCCTTTGGGTAAATACCTAGTAGTGCAATTGCTGGGTCAAAGGTAGTTCTATTTTTAACTTTTTGAAGAACCTCCATTATTGATTTTCTTATTTTTAAAGATTTTATTTTACTTATTTTATTTTTTAAATATTTTATTTAAGTAATCTCTACAGCCAACATGAGGTTCAAACTCAACCCTGAGTTGAAGAGTTGCTCCACCGACTGATTCAGCCAGGGGCCCCTATGATACCTTTAATAAAATAAATAAATAAAAGGTAACAAAAGAAGTAAANGGGCTCTAACCATGAACTGCAAGATCATGACCTGGGAGCTGAAATCAGGAGTCAGATGCTCAACCTAGTGAGCCACCCAGGCCTCCTGAGAAGGAAAACTATCTTATTATTAGGGCTTAAGAATTTTGAAAATTTAGCGATATTAAGTGATAATCAGCTTTTCATAAAGCTGTCCCTTTTCCCCTTTTGTTAGGTGGTATGGTCAGGAAAAAGACTACAATGTGCTAGTCATGGATCTTCTGGGACCCAGCCTCGGAGACCTCTTCAATTTCTGTTCAAGAAGGTTCACAATGAAAACTGTACTTATGTTAGCTGACCAGGTATGTGAAATTTGGATGAAAATAAATATTGAGAATACTATTTAACTGTAATATATATTTTAATAAACCAGAGTGTGTATAATCCTGTGTGTCACTATGTAACCTTATGTTCAGAAAAAAAAAAAAAAGAAAGATACAACAGTAGGTTGTACTCACTCAAGTCTACTTTCTCTAATCCAACTTAGAGATGTTTTCCTGTGGTCATAGGATAGAAATGGATTATACTAGTTTATTATTCACCTGTAGAAAAGTAGTTTTCAGTCTGTTCCATCAGATGGAGTCTGTTTCAGTATAAAATATAGGTTTCTTTATAAGATTTTTGAAGGAAGGGCTCAATACATATATAGAAAGAAATATAGAGAAGTTTTGGATAAGCGGATTGGATGTTGTACATTATGTATTAATGTAAAATTAAAACAAATTTTAATTTGGATGTTGTACATTATGTATTATGTATTAATGTGAAATTAAAACAAATTTTAATGCTTGTTTTTAATGTTTATTTTTGAAAGAGAGTATGAACAGGGAGGGGCACAGAGAGAGGGGGATAAAGGATCCGAAGCGTGCTCTATGCTGACAACAGAGAGCCCCTATGCAGGGCTTGTACTCACGAACCATGAGATCATGACCTAAGCCGGAGTTGGACACTTAACCTGACTGAGCCACCCAGACGCACCATGAAAGCTATAGTTTTGAGGAAGACAGTATTGAAATAATTTAAGGAAGAATTTTTGACCAAGTAGTTGTTTCTTTAATGAATTCTCAGCCATTGGTTTTAAGCAAAACCAGGGAAATTTTGAAAATGTCATGAATTAAATTCATGCACTGGCTGAAGGTTACATTAAATTGTTTTAAGCTGGAGCGCCTGGTTATTAGCTCAGTAGGTTAAGCATCTGACTTCATCTCACGTCATGGTCTCCTGGTCCTGGAGTTCGAGCCCCACAATGGGCACTCTGCTGTCAGCACAGAGTCTGCTTTGGATCCTTTTTCTGCCTCTCTCTTTGCCCCTCCACTACTGGTTCTCTCTTTTCTCAAAATAAGTAAACTTCTTTAAAAAAATTATTTAAAGCCAGAACTTATTTTGATCTTAACAAAATAAGAAAAATTATTTTAAAGAAATTTAAGATGGGGGAATAATGTCAGGAACAAGCGTTTAGGGAACAGACAAAATATGGTTAGACATGATAGGTAAATGTCAAGGAATTTACAATTTTAAGAAATTTTTTAAGTTTATCTATTGAGAGAGAGAGAGGGAGAGAGCGTATGCACACATGTAAGTAGAGGAGGGGCAGAGAGAGGGGGTAAGAGAGAATGCCAAAGCAGGCTTCAGGCAGTCAGGGGAAAGCACAATATGGGGCTCAACTTCATGAACTGTGAGAACATGACCTGAGCTGAAATCAAGAGTTGGACGCTCAACTGACTGAGCCACTCAGGCGCCCCAAGGAATTTATGATTTTAAAGTTTGGTCAAGATACATAAGGGTAGGAAAATGTTGGAAATGCTTCAAGTTGAATTCAGTGCTATGGAGGAGAATAACATTTTTAAAACTTAGCAGCTTGAATGTCAAAGTAAAATGAGATGGTAAAAGTATAAAATCAGAAGATGAGAAAATAGTGTTTTCTGTAATCAGCACCAATATTCCACTAAGGTCAACATAAAAACTCTGAGGGGCTCCAGCAAATATTAGCAAATTACAGTGTTTTATTTGTGGTACGTTAAGAATTAAAACATTGAAAGATAAAAATCTTTCTGCTGTGTTTTAACTAACATGAGTGAATCCTAATAGAGTTTATATGCTATAGGCTCGGTAACACATAGGTATTCATACAGAGAGCATTTATTCAGGGCCTGCTGCTTTACTTAGTACTGGAGGGTGCAAAGAAGAGTAAGAACTCTAGTCCCTTTCCTCTAAGAGTATAGAGGTTAGTAGAGAAAAATAGAAAAATACAATGTTCAAAATAGATAGAAGTCTATATTGAGTACACTGTTAATACAGAAAAAATGTAATTTAAGGAAAGAAAGCAATGGTTTAAGGAGGTAACTAATTCTTGCTCTGTAGATGATCCATAAATAACACTTGAAGGCAAGTAGTTTGTGCCATTTATTATCCTTTGCTGAGCCTTTTCCCAACGAGTTGATAATCCCAGTTTAATGATGGGTATCACTTAGTTGGGACAAATAAGTACATTCAGTGGGCTGAATGTTTTGTTTTACTTCCATTAATAAAGTACAAGTTGCTGCTATAACTAAAGGTGCTGTTTGGACATTGTATACAGCTACTTCCTTGAGAGTATAAATAGTTGAAGCTAGAGATTACACATTTGGCTTCAAGAGACGTTTGTCAAGGTTCAGAATCGGTATGGTAATAAAAGCCCTAGGGAAAATGGGGACAAATAAAAAATAGAATCCTGACACATACTACTGAGAAGAGCAAGAACATATGGGTAGAAAGATAATGTTAGTCTTTGGATATTGAAAATATTTTCAAATACTTCTTAGTATCTTATAGATTCTTAGACCTATTTGATTACTGGACAATTAAAACAAAGAAGAGATGAAAAGTGATGCCATAAATAGTTACAAGACAGTTTTTTAAAATAAAGATTTATTTATATAACAAATGACACATAAAACAATTGTTATATGCAAAGAATTCTTAAATTCGACAAGACTAGGACAAGCAAAAAAAATAATGGACGGTGTATACAGATTGATAGTTTAGAAAATAGAAACGAGCAGACTTCTAAACCAAGTGTTAGGGAAGTAGAGGTGAAGGCAATACCTGCCACTGGCAAAATTTAGAAAGAATTAAAATAAGTTTGCCAGTGGGAAGAAGCATATTCTCAAGTACCTCTGGGAAATGAATTGTTAGAGCCTGTTTTGAAAGATAGTCAGGTGCCACCTATCAAAACGATAGCTGCTTTAACCCAAGACTCTCCCTACAATTGTATGGGGTTTGTAGCCCATAGAAGTAAAAGCATCAGTAGATAAGGATTGATTGACTGGTTTAAATGTTTCTTTATTTTTGAGAGAGAGAATGAGTGGGGGAGGGGCAGAGAGGGGGACAGAGGGTCCCAAGCAGGTTCTGTGTGCTGACAGCAGTGACCCCGATGCAGAGCTCCTACTCACAAATTGTGAGATCATTACCTGAGCTGAAGTCGTCGGATACTCAGCTGACTGAGGCACCCGGATGCCCTCATAAGGATATATTTAAATTTGTTAATAGCATTATTGTTTATAGTGGGAAGATAGTGGGTACAATGGAAATAAAAGAAGTTGGGAGAGGTGATTGAGGAAAACTTAATCTATACCATAGAGTATTTGTAGCCATTTGAAAAGAATGCAAAGACCTATACTGTTCAACTTGACAGGATTTTCAAGAAATTAAGAAGAGGTTGTCAGAATGACAGGCTTCCTATTCAGTTTTTGAATGCAATTTAAATGTCATTACTGAAGTGTGGAGAAAAAACATGGGAGAGTTCAAAAAGCATCTAAGAAGTAAAACTCAGCATGTACATGTCCCCATGTTTTATGTTTTACATTATATGCTACTGACTTCCAGAAGTTTGGGTTATGTTTAGTTAGAAACAGACCAGCAAGAACAAAATGAATAGGATGCTTGCAATCTAGTTTAACACAGTAACAACTTGTATCTTTCAATTGGCCAACACCGTCTATTCCCAATTCTATGTGTGTCTGGAGTTCATGAGTGTATATATATAAGAGCGTGGAAATGGATAATGCCAGGCTGTTATTCACACAGGTTACCTGAGGTAGCATTGAATGGGATGAAAAGTTGATGATTTAGCTTTTCCTAATTGAAACAATTCTAAACTTACTACTTTTATAATTTAAAAATTGCAGACATCAATTTTTCCTATCAGATTGTTGTCATATTTATAATCATTAAAACTAGAACATCCAAAGCATGGGTCGGGTTTATGCTTAGATATTCATCAGTCTAAGGATAAATGGAGAGCCCGGTTGCCCTTTACATTTAATTTTGTCTAGCACTGTGAACTCTACGTGAAGTTACTAACATATACCTGGGATCCTGAAAAATAATTGAGATACTGAAATAATTGAAAAACAATGTGTTGCTTTCTTTTCTCACAATTCAAATCACATAATTATCTCTCACCCTTCCCCCCCCTTCTTTTCCAGATGATCAGTAGAATTGAATATGTGCATACAAAGAATTTTATACACAGAGACATTAAACCAGATAACTTCCTAATGGGTATTGGGCGTCACTGTAATAAGGTTAGTCAAATGTTCTCTGCATGAAAGCAAAGAGTAAAAACTCCCAAGAATTGCTTTGGTAAATTTTGAATCTTTTCACAAGTCGTAGGAAATTGTATTTGCTGTTGATGATTGCTTTAAAAGATTGTGCTAGAAGGATAATCAGCTAACTCTTATTAACTTAGTAACTTGAAATAAATTTTCTTCCAACTTACCCAACCCAGGTTAATTATCTATATGGAAATATAAAATTCCCAAGGGCTTTCTAATGAAATGTAATCATCTGTTATTTAACTATTCAAAAGTCGTATCTATTTTTCATTCATTGAAATCGTAAAAAACCCCATATGCATCTTTTCCTGAATGCTAAAGTCAGATTTTAACCTTTGTCTCTAAAGTGTGGGTTTTTGTAATAATATGTGGCTTGTGCCAGCGTGGGAACCGCTGACCCATCTGTCACCATGGCGTTAACATGTGCTGACTGAGCATGGTCATAATGAGAATTCTTCAGTCCTTGGATCTGTGTATTCAAAAGGTTAACTTTTGGGCCTGCTTCAAAAGTAGTTGACAGTTTCTTACTTGGGTGCCAAGTTGGGTGGATTCTCCACCCCTTCTCCACCCTTTCTCCCCCTTTTAATGGAAAATACAGTCACATTCATACAACAAAATTAGTACTCCTTGGGGTCTCAGAATGGTGGAACAGATGGGGTGATTGGGTTTGAGCCAGTGACGCATGATTGCAGTTAGAAACTAATTGTGTTGAAATTTTTTCTGCAATGATTAGTTTTATTGAGCGAATTGCTTTATTTATCGATTCAATGTTGAGCTCGGGCAGACAGGCAGCATTGGCAATGCACTAAGCATGTGATGATCTGATGATCTGATAGAAATTCTCAACTTCAGGACAACATGGGGCTTTTTGGTTTTTGTGGGGTTTTGTTTTGTTTTTGGAAGGAAGACTCCCATTTGTTTTATTAAATCGTTAGGAAAGGTTTGGTGTTTTTCAGGTCTGGCTATAAATGTTTACCTCTGTTTGCCTGTATGAATGCCAACTTGTAGCCATTACCATTAGAACTGGGTGTTACCTGCTAATGCGTGAGACATTAATGTTGGTCTGACCAAGTTTTAGGAATTTAAATTTTTTTGTAAGCTAACCTTTAAATAATGAGAGGTGTGTATATCTATATATAACTTATCTTGCCATTCCCAAATTGCATCTTTATTTATTTTATTTTTTTAAAAATATTGTGTAGCTTCTCTCTCTGAAGCATCCAGGTTCTAAATTGTTAATTGCAAAACCTGGTGATTTGATTGAAAGAAAAATTTACTGGTCTTAATTTTGGGGGCAGTTTTTGTCAGTTTGACCCTGATCTTCTGGCCATTTCTCAGGCCCCCTTCCCTGTTTTCTTCCTGATAAAACACCACTCTCCTAATGTGATCTGTGTTCTGCATGTTGACATTGCAGTACATGGGTTTTGTCTTAAAATTAAGTGATGACCTAGATAATGACTCTTTGCTCCCTGCTCCCCTTTTAAAAATAGCTTTGTTCATTACATAGTTGTGTTAGGATGTCCAGTTTGCCCCATGATGTAAACCTTTTTAGGATCTTGTGTCCTCTCTAGAGATACTAAAAGATACTGTGGAGCTGCTTGCTGTTACTAGATTCAGAGTCCCTAGGATAGAAGTGCAGTGTTTCACTTCACTAAGATTGAAATTCTAAGTGTTGTTCTTGAATATTTTAGATTAGTGTTTTGTTTCTGGTAGTTGATTTTTAGTGTTCTCTTTCTGTACTGTTTTCAAACATGCCAGTTTTATGAGACTGGAGTCTTTGGTTAGCTTGTTCTAATAGTTGTCTATTCATGGGAAAAAATGGGGGGCTTTTGAGGTTGATTTTTTTTTTTAAGTCAAATTTCTTACTTGGAAAATTGTTCTGAATTTGATGTTTAGGAGTGACCACTCCAATCTTAGTGAATTTACTCATCTCTTCCAGTAATCAGCCCTGCATGCTTATGAAAACCAATTTTGAGGTGACTAAATGCCTTCTACCTCTTCCTTACTGAAGATTTTTTCCCCCTTTACAGTCTTTTTTTGGGGGAAGGGCAGATTGTGGTCCCAAATATTGCAGAGCCAAATTCCCCATTTTTGATTAAAAAACTAAAGAGCCAAATGTCACCATTGCTATCCCTGATTCAGGCAGTGACACGATATAGTGGCATTAAAAACTTGAGTATTTTCCAGAATTCAAATGTTCTCGAGCATGTGATTCTTATTTGGAAAACTGAGAAGCTACAGTGCTTGGTGGAAGAAGGATGGCATTTGGCTACCCTGTTCTTTCTCTAATGCCTCGGTGTTGCCTGTCTGCGCCGGCCATTGTTGCAATGTAAGCAATACTGTTTGATGCACTGCCACCCTCTATTGTCTGTTTAGTGTTTAGAATCTCCAGTGGGGAAGAGGAAAAGAAGCATGACTGTTAGTACTTCTCAGGACCCATCTTTCTCAGGATTAAACCAGGTCTGAAACTGTCTCCTATTCCAACCTCAATCCCAAATTCATGTGCTTTTCTTTTTTATTGTTTTATTTTGATTATTTTTGTTTTGTTTTAATTCTGGAGAATGTAGATCTTGCTCAAGCATCTCTTACGTTGGCATTATTCAGACATACTTGGCAAACATATAACATTACTAAGATGTTTTTTTTGTGGCTTTTGCTTAAAGCTTATAAAGTTAGAGAAAACCTAAATGAAAACAGGATTATGTTTAGAACTGCAACATCCATATGAGGAAATGATATGTTGGTCTAGAATTGAAATTCTTTATCTAATGGTAAACTTGAGCTAGACTTCAGTTTTTAAGAATGTATTTGGAGTTGCAGAACATTTAATGCATGACATATATCTAAATTCAGCTGCATCAGTGCTGTTTGATGAATATATTCTGCCTCAATTCTCTTCCCCTTCCCCAGTGAACTTCAGGTAAGTGTAGATCAGATTTCAGATCTAGCATTTCTAGGATTGATTTTACCTCAGTCTGCAAATTCTCCAACTTCAGCCAAATGGCATAAAATACTTAAAGAGCATCATATGCTCTGGAACTAGGAGATGCTGCAGTCTAACAATATAACAATAACATAATTAAAGCACTTAGCAAATAATTACCACTAATAAACCTGTGAGATAAATTAATGCATAACCTGATGATTTAGTGTTTGACAGGCTACGTAAACACCCCACTACTTTTCTTAAAAAGATTTTTTATGTAGGTGGAACTCTTCACTTTAAAAACTAGCTAGTTAACTTAGTTAAGCTCTTGAGCAAAGAAGTGACTGACTGTTAATCGTTCTATTTAGTATACACTGAGAAGGAAGTATTGGCATGAGTAATCAGAAAAGAAAAGTTGAATTTGGTGTAGTTTCAGAGTATGTTGCATACCTTGTACCACAGGCCTCATCTGGGCCGTCATTTAATCCTTTTCTCTGCTGCCCAGCATTATTCCAGCGAGAGTCTTCCTGCTGTTACATAGGTTTCTGAAATGCAAACTTCTTTTTATTCGCAAAGAAATAATAATTGTTGCAACTAGATCTTAGTTTGGGGGGGTGGGTAACTAGGCCCTTTGTCAAGCATCTAGTTCCCCATTTTTCCATATCCATTCATGCACACAACTTACATTTTGTAGCAAAATCATCTAGTGATTTCCATAAAACTACCTTGAATTGTTTATATTTTCTACATACAGGTTAGCTGAGTTGTGAGAAAAAGTGATCCTGTGAATGTTTGGGAAGGGCAAGGGACTGTGACTCTGGTTAGGAGAAAAATCGCTAGATGAGCTAAAAACCAAAATCATCCGTAGTGTTTCTAAGTACCTCTGCTGCAGGGAGTTCCCCCCAGCCTGCCCCACAGTAATGCACTCCCATATGCCTTCGGAGAAGAGGCCATATTCTGTAAAATGGGCACAAGTTCTACTTTGAACACAAAGTAAAAATTCACAGAAAAGCAGCTTGACCCACCAAAGAAATTAGACTTCTTTTTGCACGTGCAAATGTGTAAAAATATATTCTCTTAGACTTACTGAACATTGACTTTTCCTTGTTTGCTTCTGCCTTTCCATATTCGCGGCTGTTTGGTTGAATCCTTGGTATCATTAGTACCATGTAAAAACACTTCTGTTGTGTTCATATATTCATTTTTAAGTTCAAAACAGAGAACTACTAAAGAAGCTTGATAGGTACCAGAAGATAATGAACTACCAACAGATTAAAATTTTTTTAATGTTAAGGAGCTTTCTTTTTCAGTTGTTTGTTCTTAAAATAAGTTACCTTTGCTTAGCAGTGAAATGATTTTTCCTGAATTATTTTCAATATTTAGAAGAGAAAGTTTAAGGTTGTTTTGATATTAAAGATTGAGAGATTTGAGAAGACAGTGTTTGTATTTATTTTTTGTTTTCTTAATAAGCTACATTTCATCCCTTAGAGTTGTGGAAAGAAAGAACACTAGTGAACACTGGGCTTTTATATTTTATAGAATGATCTTTTAAAAAGTTGTGAGAAAATGTCTGGTCATTGAGTTGCAAATGGAGCAACTGAATGTAGACTTAGACATGAAGGAAACTATCAGATATAATTTGTCAGAGTTTTTCTTATTTTCGTCTCCATTTTGAAGAACTAAAAGAAGCAATCCTAGAGCGCATTCTTTAGAGGAGAGTCTTTGTTGTAATTACCTTTTGTTTAAAACTCAACGTAATTCTTATGGGTGTTTTTTAAAATACGATGGAATTGAATGTCTTTTTGTGTTTGTTTTTGCCTTGTTTTCTTTTCAGTGTGACTCTGCAGGACTTAAGTCATAATTTTTGGTTTGCTTAACAGAAATGTATTTTGCTTATTTTAATATTTGTGTACTGATCCCATTTTCACATCGAGAAACATAGGAGTGTGAGCTTTATTTCTCTTTGTTTTTATAAGACTTTCTCATAGTGTTATAGTAATGCAGTTGCTGAGGAAGGAATTTTACCTGACTCGATAGGTCTCATTTTCCAGTTAAATTTTACGAAAAATTTGGTCTTCTTTCATAATAGATCAGGGGAGAATAGGTATGTTAGCTTGGTGACTCAAGCTCAAACCTCAGTGTCTTTTCCCATCCAATGTACAAAAAAGGCCTGCCTTTCTTATAAAAAGATTTTTTTTAAGTAATTTCTACACCCAGCATGGGGCTCAATCGAGCTCAAAACCCCAAGATTACAAGTGCACATTCCACCGACTAAGCCAGCCAGGCGTGTCCCATCCCCCATAGAAGTGTTTTTTATCCTCCTAAGAGAGGCACTTGATCAGATTTTTTTCACATAAATAAATCGCTTTATTCTTCTGTTGTTTTTAATTTTTTTAATGTTTATTTTAGAGAGAGAGATAACACGCGTGATGGAGGGGACAAAATGTGAAGCAGGCTCCAGGTTCTGAACTGTCAGCGCAGAGCTCAATGCCAGGCTCAAACTCACGAACCGTGAGATCATGACCTGAGCAGAAGTCAGATGTTTAACCAACTGAGCCACCCCCCGTCCTCATCGCTTATTCTTACACACACCATAAGAGGCTAGCTGATGGGTTTGCTAGAGGATCACAGCATAAACTGGGCAGAAGGGACCCAAAGTCTGCCTAAATGGAAAGAAGAACTACAAAACATAGGCACACCTAGGGAGAAAAAGTCTAGGGCTATGTACTAAAAGAGCACCTAGACCTGCCTGTTGGACAATCTTTGTAGACATACCTTTAATAAGTGAATTTATGATAAAGACTAAAATTTGAAATAACGATTATTTTGCTTTAGAAGATACGTAAATATATATTGGATTTCTTTTTTTTTTTTTTTGCCAAAAATAGGGTGTTTTTCCTTCAAAAATAAGCTATATTATAAACGTAAGCTACATTATAAATATACCTTATTCCCTGTGTACCATATAAACAAGATAGCACCAAACTGTGTATTTTGTTCTAAAACGCTAGTCTGGTTTTTAGTTAGCTCCTTTAAACTGCTAATTGTAAGTTATCATGGTGTAAAGAGATACTAAGTGCTGTGTTTTTGTTTTGTTTTGTTTTGTTTTTAAGATTTTAGGTCAATTTATTCTATTTCCCAGAAGTTTAACCTGATGAATGGATAAATGTCAGTGGGAAGTAGTAGAACGTAATGCATGCTTGTTTTAAAATGCTTATTTTTTGTTAATACAAATCATGGTTTTGTTGTCGATATCAAACTTTGAAAGTTGCCTTAGATAATGAACATTCTGTTGCTATACTGAATGAAGAGCCTTTGCAAAATGGAAGAATTCCAGATCGCTTACGTTTAGCTTTTGAAACCTCATGCTTGTTTACCAACAGTAACAGGATGCCAGGTTTCATTATGGCACAGAGCACACTTGTCAACTCGGCCATGAAGCATGTATATGTTTCTCCGCTACTTTCCTAAATAAAGACAAGGCTCTTGAGTGTGTAGTAAACTGGGCCTATGGAGTTGGGTCAGCTGACAAGGATCAACCACTTAACTGTTTCATTTTAACTTGATTTATTGATGAGAACTAGTAAAAACTTACTGGAGTGTTAAGTTTGTTCATTATCTGTTTTACTTACGCTACTTTATTTTGATGTAGTTAAACAAGATAGACTAGATGCTGTTTAATGAATAAGAAGCAGTTCAGTTGGACAAGATTGGAAACCTAATATCTCTTTATTTTCTCTTAAAGTTATTCCTTATTGATTTTGGTTTGGCCAAAAAGTACAGAGACAACAGGACAAGGCAACACATACCATACAGAGAAGATAAAAATCTCACTGGCACTGCCCGATATGCTAGCATCAATGCACATCTTGGTATTGAACAGAGGTAGGTTTGAAAAAGGAATGTGTTTTATCAGATCCATGGCCAAAGCCACTAATGGGTTTTTGAAATATTTTAACTAGTGTCTTAGGATATCTAAAGATGTCTCTTGGCTGAAGATTTGAAGGACGCTTGTTAATCCTTTTACCTGTTGCTTTAGTCAGTGCTGAGACGCCAATTAAATAGGAGACATTTTGTTTCTTGAGGGTTGTCTCCTGGGGAGAAAATGTTGCGCAATGGAAAGTTCAAGCATAAATGTAATTTTATCTTGATGTTTGTTTGTTGGCAACTGAAGACAGTGGTACTTATTTTCTTAATGCTGATCTTGAGTTTTATATTTTAGTGATGCAAGTTGAGTTTTGGAGAAGAACGTGTTAGTTATTTAGTTTAACAAGGAAAATGTTCTCTGAGTCCTAATGGACCAAGAGGGAGTTGGTGGGCCATCTCATGTTCTACTCTTCCACTCCTTCATAAGTTCATAAGATCTGGTTTGAAGTAAACATTGTCATGATCTCTGTACTTTTTCTGTTTCTTCTATTTTCTCTTTTTTTCTGGCTTTTCATCTTCCCTTCATCCTTTATCGATCAATTTTTGCTCCATAAAACAAGCATAGAAATGATAAATGATATGCTTCCAGGTTTGGGAACCTGAAGAGAAGGATCTTAAGCTTAGGAAATGTTCAGTGTGTATGTAAATATATATATTCATATGCTTGGTTAGTTGGCTTTAAAGTGTTAACTGGGGTGCTTGGGTGGCTCAGTTGGTTAAACGTCCCAAAGTTCTTGACTTTGGCCCAGGTCATGATCTCATGGTTCAGGAGTTGGAGCCCCATCACCGTGCTGATGCTGTGCACGGACGCTGCTTGCGATTCCCTCTCTTTGCCTCTCCCCTGCTTGTGTTCCCCACCTCCCTCCCTCCCTCCCTCTCTCTCTCTCTCTTTCTCTCTCTCCCCCCCTCAGAATTTCTCTCTCTCTCTCTTCTCTCTCAAAAATAAACATTTAAAAAATGAAATGCTAATTTATTTCACCCTCCTTCAGGTTAGTTTTTATGAGCTTCTGCAGAACTTGAAAGTGTCCTGCCACTTTGTACTTTGTTCTTCCATCTTCACTGACCTCATTTAGAAAGTTATTTTGCTAAGTCCTTTCTCTGCTCTTTAGAAATTAAATTCCAAGGCCATGTTGGGTTTTATAGTTTTGTGTTCTGTGAGAAAAGTTTGTACAGAAGTAGCTCATTATGAACTTTTTTTATTACTTTAAGTACCTTCTTTCACAAGCCACCAAATTTCTCTTTGCTTGGGAAAACTTCTTGTGTACCTGGCTTTTTTTCACATGTGTTCCATAATCTAGCTCATAAATTTACATTTTTCTATTCTAGTCGCCGAGATGACATGGAATCATTAGGATATGTTTTGATGTATTTTAATAGAACCAGCCTGCCCTGGCAAGGACTAAAGGTAAACCAGACTTCCATTACCTGTTGTTTTGTTTTAAGAATAAAAATACATATTGGAAATGAACTTTAAGGTCCCTTTCAAATATAAGGCTTTCTGAGAGTAAATTAACTTTATTTTTACCTTTTATTGGGAAAATAAAATCTGATCATTTCAGCAAGAATTAAGTTAGTAGAATCCCATAGTCAGGCTTGAAGAACAATTTCCTTTGGGACAGTAAGCAGGTACCCATTGGTAACTAGTAGCTTTATCTGAATGGAAATTGACGTGGGCTGATTAAAGGTGGAGACTTTCTTATTTTGATGCGTTGCCAGTATGTTGAAAATGTAGACTCTTAATGTGTAGTAAAACTGGTTCATCTAGTAATACTACAACTAGCTGTATTATTTCATCATCCTAACATTTGGTCCTATTATTTAGGAGTTTCACCTTGATTTTCATGACTGTTCATGATAAATACACTGTGTCCTAGAATTTAATGACTATTCTGATACTTCATGGTTCCCTTTAAAAGAAAATGGTCCCTGTGTTTATTTAGCATCTGTGATTTAGATAAATTGCTCAGTGCTTGTGTGGATAACACCATCCAAAATGAGTAATTTTTACATTAGAAAGATAACTAACATTACGAAATGATGAGCACTTTTATTGGTATTGATCTGCTTATACCATTGCCCTTGTGTTGAGTGTTGATTATGAAAATATATTTCAGATTTGACTTCACCCATCTTTACTTAAATCGTGTTACTATTAGACTCCTCTTTTCCTAATAGCTAAAAATGTTCTTGAGGTAGAAACACATGTGAAGAGCTAACAGCTTGGGGAAGGATTGGGGGAATGGGTGTGTTTTATTCACTTCAGTTTGCTTTTAAATTCTAAGTTATGATTTCTCTCAAATCTCAAGCTTACATTTATGTCATGGGTTAAACTAACCAGGTTCTTCTCCGTAGTATTGACTATGTCTATGTGGTTTGATTCTTATTTTCCACAGGCTGCGACAAAAAAGCAAAAATATGAAAAGATAAGTGAAAAGAAGATGTCCACTCCTGTTGAAGTTTTATGTAAGGCAAGTGTGCAGGAGGCCTCTTTTTCTTTCTTTCTTTCTTTTTGTAATAATATAATAATCCAAGAAGAGGGAGCATTTTACTTGCCAGTCCTGGAATTTAAATGTCCTATTATGTCGCTAGCTGTTACCATTTTTATTTATGTTTGATGATTCTAAGTTTCTTTAAGAGTAGCTTGAATATATGAGTCATTTTAATTTTTTTTTAAATGTCTGCTTAAAATGCAGTGCCCTGTGCGGAACTGCATCCCACAACCTCATTGTCAAGACCCAAACCGATACTCAGGCTTAGCTAGCTAAGCCACCCAGGCGCACCCCTTAGGAATCATTTCAAATAAGCATTTACATTTAATCTATTAAAAATTAGAGGGAAGAGAAGGCATGTAAAGTTTTCTAGTGGAATTCACCATTCGAAAGAAAATAAAGAAATATTCTCATCCCTCAATGGCGCCAGAAAATAATGGATATCGGCAGTTGGCAGGCATATACAGAGCGCAGGGAAACAAAGGCAAATCACAGTATTCCAAAATACCTGGTGCGCAACAGTACAGGTGACTCAGGCTATAGAATCGGGCTCATTTCTCTTAAATCTCAAGCTTTGTAGAGAAGCCTGGGAGTTGAGAATGGAGAGCTGTTGGTGTCGTGTTGGATAACCATAGTCTTTTCCATAGAAAAAAAACCACGTGGTCATCTTTGAGACCATGGTGTGACTGACATAATTAAAAAACAGTATGTAATTATGTAGTTGGCGTTAGAAAGTCAGCATGGAGCTCAGATAGTACTTTGTGGAAGGGGGAAAGTGGTGATGTTATTATGTCTCCCTATCCACAAATTTCCTTTTCCCTTCTCCAGATCTATAGTTAAAGGGGGGATTGGGGTAGGTAAGAGAGTGTATTCTTTCTTGAGACTCTGGAATTTGTTTTAAATTATTAAATACATTGCAGGTCCCTGAATAAAATGTTCATGTGTTATAGTGCACCCAGATAACGTTTTTTTTTTGTTTTTTTTTTTTTTAAGTTTATTTTTTAGAGGGAAGGAGAGGGGGAGGGAGACAAAAAGAATCCCAAGGAGGCCCCGTGCTGTCAGGGCAGAGCCTGACGCAGGGCTCGATCTCATGAACCATGAGATCATGACTTAAGCAGAGATAACGAGTCGGATGCTTAACCTATTGAGTCATCCAGACACCACCCCCCACCCCCATAACTTTAAAATTTGTGTATTTCAGGAAACAAAACATATTTTCTGTACACTATTTCTATGCAACAGAATGATTCATTTGGCTTACTGGAATAGTCAGCCATTTTTATAGGAAGAGAAAGGGAGTGTTTGTACACTGCTTCTGGGTCATGTCTTAATTTCGATCTAGAAATTGTGAACTAGGTCTGACTTTCTGGATTAGCCACAATATGATTGATTCAGAGGCAGTGAACAGAGTATTAGTATTATTAAAAGTAGTGAGATTGTTTTCAGTCTCATTACAGAGGTAACTACTTCCTTCATGTCAGTATTACTTACGGCATTGGTAGTTTTCTTTGGTGACTGTTTTGCCTGCTGTCATAAGGTAGCAATGCCTGAAGTATACTATTTGACTTTTACTTGTGGTTGTTTAGCTCTATTTGGAATCCATAAATGCAAGTTTATCTCGTACATGCTGCTTAAAGTCCTGTTAAGAGTTTAAATAAGCAAAATGTACAATCTTTTCATCATGTTAGTTTCAGCTGTCCACTCTCGAACAGTGAAATAGTATAAAAATGAAATCTGTTTACCTCAAGTGCAGTCCATAAAGATGAATGTTGCAAGTATATCCATTCTATCCTACCCTAGTTTTCTGCATTTGAGAAATTTCTTAAAATTGGAAGGCTGTGGGAAGAGACTGCCTCTTTTAACTTAAAGCTCTTCACATTCACATATATTTGAGGGAAGAGATACAGGCATTTTTATTTTAATATTTTGCATTTCTACATTGCTGATGGCAAAATCTTTGGTGATTAATGTCTATAGGCTTTAGGGGCACCTCGGTGGCTCAGTCGCTTAAGCATCTGACTTCAGCTCAGGTCATGAGCTCATGGTTCATTGGTTTGAGCCCCACATTGGGCTTTTTACTGAAAGTCTGGAGCTGTTTGATTCTGTGTCTCCCTCTCTCCCTGCCCCTCCCCCGCTCATGCTCTGTCTCGTGTGCGGTCTCTCTCAAAAATAAACAAAAAAAAAACAGGCTTAAAGATGTTTATATACATTTTTGAGAATCTTTTCTAAAAAACTGAAAATGGAAAAAGTTTATGCCCACAGGTGTTCTTACCAGTATTGTTTAGAAAAGAGAAAAAATTTTAATTGCCTAAATGGCCAGTTACGGGTAACTAGTTAATTAGGGTGTATTCACTCGTTTGGATACTATGCGGCCATTCAGAATCTTATGAAGAGGTAGGAAAATTACACAGAAAGATACTTGCAATATAATGGTGGGAAAACAGAGTCATATTATGGATGTAATAAAATAACAATTAACAGAAAAAAGATAAGGCAATCCCAGTCTTCTGTAGGACAAAGCATTGGATTGCTCTGTATCATCACAATAGTGGTTTTTTATGCTTGCACTCTCTGATTTTACTTGTCTGTTTATATATAAAGTATCTACTAGTACAGAAAAGAAAACAATTTCGGAGTCTGAGAAAAAGTGCCTGTTCACTGTGCCTATGTGGCAAAGAACATTACCAGCCTCAATTTTGTCGTTTGTTCGTTGTTCCCATTGAATTGTTAGACATTAATAAAATAATAAGTTAACAAGTGCGATATCTAAGTTATTTAAAGACATAATACTGTAGGGAAAGGAACCATATTTTCTCTGTACATGATGAAGTGATCAGGACGATGAAATTTTATTAAATTTATGAGGATACCAAGTCTCATTAGTTTCAGTTCTCAGATCTTACAGCAAAGTAGTAAAGCAGTCTCCTCAAAAACAATTTTTACTTGCATTTAAATACATTTTTTTTGTCTTAATAAGTTTTTGTTTTTTTACTTTGTATTTTAACTCTTGAACTTGTAGGGATTTCCTGCAGAATTTGCCATGTACTTAAACTATTGTCGTGGGCTGCGCTTTGAGGAAGCCCCGGATTACATGTATCTGAGGCAGCTATTCCGCATTCTTTTCAGGTCAGTTTTTAAGGTGGTTTTAAGACTGAAGACTCCAGGGAGGGAAATCAGTCAGATCCACCCAACACATCTGGTTTGGGATGGAGAAACAGTGTACTCAAACTCAAAGAATCTCACCTTTCCATGATAATTGTAATTCGTGTTGTAATTCAAGTGACTGTTGTGACCCTTGGAACTCTCCAACTTAGCTATAGAGCCCAATTTAATATCAAAACTAATAGCAATTTAAATATGAGATAGTTATGGGTGTATGATTGTGTGGAGGCAGGCTGCATTCTCTAGGGTTCCCTAGTGCAACCCAGAATTGGTCTCGAGTGGATGGAGGAGGGAGATAGAATACATGTGGCTGGAAATCTTAGTTGAAAGAGAAGAATTTGGGGTAATTCTCTAAGCCCAGGAAAGACTTCTTTCCAAGCCATCAGCATCCCCCACCACCACCCCCCCACCCCACGCTTGCATTTTCATACCCACTCTGATATGTTCTCAGAAGGTGCTTCCTATGTGAGTGTTTCCCTAGGTTATTGACAGCTTGACTGTTTGTTGTTCATGCTGCTGGTGATTCCCACTCCCCTGCCTCTTTCAAGAAAGTTTTTAAAAGTCAGCTTCTTTAAGGAGAGGGAGGGAGGCAAACCACAAGAGACTCTTAAAATACTGAGAACAAACAGGGTTTATGGGGGTGGGGAGAAGGGGAAAGGGGTGATGTGATGGGCATGGAGGAGGGCACTTGTTGGGATGAGTACTGGGTGTTACATGGAAACCAAGTTGACAATAAACTATAAAAAGAAATAAAAGTCCGCTTCTTTTTGAAAAAGGAGATTAATTCTTACTGAATACACCAGACCGAAGCGTGGTGCCATCATTTTCCTCCAGTTGTGACTTGTAAAAAGTGAGATTAACGAACTGAAGAGTAAAAAAGTCATGTGTATGGAAAGAATTGTTTTCAGAAGCTACCATGATTAGGGAAAATACTACCATTTTTCTAAAAATTGCCCTCCCTGTTTTGGAAGTTCAGTAGAGTGTTTACCCGGACTCCATTATTGAAGGATTAACACATCACTGTGTTTTCCAGGACTCTGAACCACCAGTACGACTACACGTTTGATTGGACAATGTTAAAGCAGAAAGCAGCACAGCAGGCAGCCTCTTCAAGTGGGCATGGTCAGCAGGCCCAAACCCCCACAGGCAAGCAAACTGACAAAACCAAGAGTAACATGAAAGGTTAGTAGCCAAGAGCCAAGTGACGTGACAGGGAACAAATTGAACACAAAATTGGGTAATTCATTCATTTCTAACAGTGTTAGATCGAGGAGGTGGTTTTGAAATAAATAAAAATTTGGCTCTGTGTTTTTAAAAAAAGACGTCCTTGGAAAATTTGACTACTAACTTTAAACCCAAATGTCCTTGTTCATATATATATGTATATGTATTTGTATATACATATATGTGTGTATATATTATACCATTTCTCTTGGGATTTTGGGTCATTTTTAACAACTGCATCTTTTTTACTCATTCATTAACCCTTTCCAAAATAAACATTTGGTGCTGGGAGTATGGTATACTCAATCAATCCAAAATCCTAGACCTAACACTTGTTGATTTTTTAATAATGAATCTGGTTAGCTGTGGTATTTTGACTTTTAGACTAACAGTGTTGAGTTTTTTCTGCATGTTAATGCTTTAGCATTTAAAATGGCAAATTGTGACCATGACCTAATTTCCAGAGGCACGTCTGGCATTGCCCTCAACGTGTCTATCTTCTCAGTTGCGGAGCATCTCGTTTATGTCCTTAAATGCTCAAAATGACTGAAAAGCTCGACACATCTTTCCTAGTCAAAAACCAGATCTCTTTTAGTTGCTATTTAACTACATAGGTTCTTAATTTTAAAACATGTGTTTTGTTTGGGGCTTTCTTTTATGGAACCTTGCAAATATTCAGGGTCTGGGGATTCATTGTGGAATTGAATTCTGCAGTGAGGACTTGCAAATTGGAGGGGGGAGAAAAAAAACCCGGGGCAAATGCCACTGAACTGCTCGTCCGATTCCTTCCTGTCTCTGGCACTCTCGGTGCCACAAAGGAGTAGAACTGTTAGGGCACGTTCTGGTCACTGTTGCCATACAGTTCTACTCCTGGATTTCATGGGTTTTGTTTGCTTTTATTTCCCCCCGTAGCCCCCTTTCTGGGGCTTACCTCCTGCTATCTGCCTACCTTCTAGAAGGGGGTGGGCAGGTAAGGTTTGGTTTTTGGTTTCTAGTTACTTCATTTCTGAATGACTGCTCTCGTCTGAACTTAGTCTTCTTTGGTCCATATTTTTAGTATTGTGTTTCAACAATTTTGTAATTGAAAAATAGACTCCAATCTGAGGATACTTTACAAGAAGTAGAATCACTGGTGTCATCCTCATCCCAGCAGCTCATCTATTAGGAATGGAGTTGAGATTCTTCCACATTTCTATATTGGGGAAGGATTCACAGTTGAAGGCTTTAATGTACAGGGGGGTTCTTAAATGATGAAATTTCAGCCCAGGATGACAAATGCTGACGCTTGCCTCTGCCTCTCAGTTGGGACTTAATTGTCCCTTTTGAGTGTTTTAATCATTGTCTTAATGATTTAATCATGGCCCTCTTGTTTTAATCAGGGCCTCTTAATGAGAGTAGGTAGCTAGCTAGTGTCACTTGAGAAGTGGTCCTGCCAAAATAACTATGTCTCTGAACTTAGGACTTGTTATACCTGACATCTATAGGGTATTTGCTCCCCCCCTTCCCCCCCCCTTAAAATGAAACCAATTTTTGCCTAAAGCTAGCTGGGATAATAGGATCATCACGAGTTGCAGTTTCTAGACCTAAATTTAGATTGAAATCTCATCTGACCTAGAACATTTCACTTCAGGCATTCAGCAGCCTTCAGAAAGAATTCCCTTATTTGAGTTAGTTCCATTGTTAGTTTACTGTGTGTCTCTTTCTCAATAAACAAGCAGAATTTTTGTCCTGCCTTATCTAGGTCTTAAAGATGAGAAGTTGGATCCACTGAGTTAGTATGTTTCCTTGAAAAAAAAATTGTAATTAAACTTAAGTTTAATCCTTAATTTTGTATTGTAACTTTTTCATAAGAGCAACTTAAAAAGTCTTATACAACTTTCGGGGCACCTGGCTGGCTCAGTAGAGCACGTGTGACTCTTGATCTCAGGGCCTGAATTAGAGCCCCGCATTGGGGGTAGAGTTTACCTAAGGGGAAAAATTTTATAAAAATTTCCATGGCAATAATAGACACAGGGTGTATATAAATTATTACATAAACATCGACTTGTAAAATATTTTAAAAATTGGATTTTTCATAAAATGCATCACTTACCATTGACTTCTTTCAGAGAAAGGAGACATTTTCAGGTGGTATATTTTGATTCCAAGCGAAATACTGCTTGCTACTAAAATGTCCCATGCCACAGAATACAAACAACAGAATTGTGTTTGATCTTTGGCTTCTTCTTTTATCTCGGATCTAGAACTTCGTGTCCCAGACAGATCTCACATGAAACCCCCTCGGTATAAAGCCATGAAAAGTGGGGCAGGTTTGAGCATGGCATGAAATAGGTATGGGGAGCATACTTCCCTAACCCCACCTGTATTGTCTGGACCATCTATTAAGAAATCTATGAAGTCTGGAGTTTGAAGACAATCCCTCTAGGTTACTCACTCCTGATTTCAATCTCTAAGTAAGAGGGGTGTTTAAAAGGATATTATGCTTTTAGAGTCCACTACAGTCATTTTTTCACTCAAGGAAGAGCTCATGCAACTCAACTCTACTAATTCCAAGAAATCCTTTCATTGATGATAACATCATATAGTACATTTTTCTAGTTAAAACTTTAGAAAGCACTTTTTAAATGTATCCTATCAGCTTTTATGCACGGAATTAATAGTCTCAGAGGTTTTCCAAACCAGAGAATTCGGTTTCTTAAATGAGTCTTCAGCACGTAGAACTGTATAGTACAGGGATATCTATTCCTGGAAAAATCCCATAACTGGTTGACGAAGGTATTTTACATTATTAGTTTTATATTTTGAAAATTTTATATCGAATGTTTCTTCCATGGAAAGGTGTAATAAGTTGCTTCAGCAGTTCACTGAGAATGTCCAAACTGTTTTTAAAGTCTGACTTACTCAACTAAGATGGGTGTATTGTGTGTAAGAAACTTCTAGTTACTTTTCTAAAGAAAAGATCTTTTGAAATCCTCCATTCCAAAAGACCAAGAAATGAGGCGTTTCTTGTTTCTTGTAAAGCCCACTATGATCTGTACTAATTTTCAGTGCTCATGTACTGCAAGCTTTTAATTAGTTTTTATACATGTTAAAAAGAAAAATAAAAGATTCACATCTGAGGCCCTTCCAAATTCATTTCGCTTCCTTTTATTCAACTATATGTGATTATCAGGAAAGTTTACAAGACTGTAAGAAGTACTAAAGGAAACGGAAATATTTTTAGGACATATTTTCAGAATCCGGTTAAGTTCACCATTTCTTTAGTTGAGCTCAGAGATGGGGAGAATTACAGAACGTGGTAGCGAAGCCAAAGTTGGATCCTCACATAATTCTATTACCATCTTAATCTCTCTGTTCGCTACTCCAGCCGTTGATACTAAACATAGTTCTATCAGAGTCACATACATGGATGTCAGATTGTTGACAGACAAAAGGATAGAAATATTTTTCCATCACATTCTCCTACCATGTCCATGGTCTTCCTTGAATTATCTTCCGGTATTTACTGGGATTCACCTACCATTTATGTCTAGCTTAACTGTTTCTGACTTCACCAATTGCTGCTAGGTACGTGGCTGGTCACTCAGCAACGTAACCCAAATCACAGGGGAAGACCTTGAGATAATCTGGAGACTGATCTTCTCTGAGTACATTCAATCTAAAGAAGTGCCAGGGAGCTGCATCTGCGTGCTGAAATTTTTGTCAGCTTTTTTCACTGTGGACAGTACAGCTGGAGAGAAAAGAGCTCCATAACCCAACGGGAAATGAAGAAGAGTGTGCAAGAGTTGATTCGTGGTCATCTGAATGAAGCTCACATCTCCAAGGCTGGCTGGACTTAACAAACATGAACTTGTCAGACTGTCTGGGTGATACTGCAACAGTCCGAAGACCTAGAGGAGTACAGCATTGCTATGACTCAGTGGTGTATAATGCAGACCATCTACCAGTTGGGAGAGGAATCAGTTGTAACAGGTATTTCAAAGTTCCACCACCTCAGAATTCTGTCTTAGGGAAGACCAAAAAAAAAAAAGAGAGAGATACCAGTCTGGTTTTTTTAAATGTAGTTTAGGTGGTAACGTGTGTAGCTTGTATACATAAGTCATCATTTATCTCATTTGTAGTGGTAAAAATAAAAATTATTTACTTTATCTTTCCTAACATTTTTTAAGTTTAGTTTAGGAAAAGTTATTGTAGTGGTTTTTTTTTTTCTTTAACTTTTATAGTGCCAACCTGATTCAGAATTCTCCACGTTTGATTATGATTTCTGTGCAACCAAAAACAAACAAAAAACAACCTACACGGGCATGTTAACTAATAATAGGTGGCATTACATCATGAATATGAATATTCTATTCAAACTACTTTTAAAAAGTTATGTCTTCTACTATGAAAGGATACTGAAAATTCATAAAGCCCACCACAGACTTCCAAGACTTACTATTACATAAATATCCCTTCGAACTACTTTGTGGTTCTAGTTTGAAGAAAAAAAAAAAAAAATCAGGGACATCTGAAGTGAATTCATAAATAAGAGGCAATATATACTTTTCAGATTTTGGATAAAGAAGTAGAATCTCAGTTACATAAACTTTTTTTTTTCCTTTTGCAGATTTGAAAGAAACTTAAATGTAGCTATTAACTCACTGATTACAGTGATGGTCCTACTCAGTTTTGACTTTGCTTTTTCCTCTTTTCTTTTTTTTTTTTAGGAACAGAGGGATCCATTCCTTATTTTAACTGTTGTTGCAGTGAAGATGGGTGTTTGGACTTTTAGAAGCCAGGAGACACCACCTAAACTACAAGATAAAAACCAAGGACTCAATGCACACTGGAAAAAAGAATGCTTAGCACTTGAAGATTGAATGTTGAATGCTCGCCGAATGCTCCCATTGAGATTTTTCCTAAACAGACTTGAGTAACATCTTAGGATAAACATTGATCCCTGGGTGGAGTATCCTACCATTGGCCAATGTGAAGAGTTAAATCTGGTTTGTCTGCTTTGTTCCACCAGGAATATTTTTAGGCTACCCTTTATCTGATTCCTAAGCAATTGTAATCATTAACGGACCGAGTAATTTCTCAAATACCAGATTAAAAGATGAACAGATACAATTCTTAACCTAGGTCTAATTTTTATCCCTATTAAAGACACAAGAGTTTTTCTAATATTTTAACTCACAATGTAACTGATGTTTCCTTTTTAGTTAGTGATAGTGGTTTCTATTTTAAACTTTTGATATTCATCGTAGTAATTAAATTATTCAATATAATGTGATTGCATAGCAAGCTGGGATAAACAGTTTTAGTAGTTGTGTAAACATTTTTCGCTACCATATTTAAGAGTAATTGCAGGACTTGAAATCAAATGCTCGTGAGGGTAAGGGTCATCTCTAATTAGCTAATTTGTAGTTTTAATTTGCTCACAATATTCTGTATTTTAACTGTGGAATTATGTTACAGATATGGTCTTTCTTTAAAGTTTAATTCGAGTTTGGTCTGACAGCCTTTTCTTCTTATGCTTACTTTGCTAATTCTCTTTAGTAATATACACCAAATAGATAATACTCCTTGTGGTGAAGATCGTTTACAGAAAGTTTCATAAGTTTTCATTTTTGGCATTTACTTTATGAATTTAGTACTTGGGCAGGCAACAGAGGTTTATTTTGTGCCTGCTCTGTTAGTCAACATAGAGAGAAAGAAGTGTACAGCACTTCTTTGTCCTCAGAGTTTTAGCACAGTATTTTTTTAAATGAATGAAGATGACTTTCTGCACTCAAATGAAAAAAACTCCTAGTTAACAAGTGATACCGTATTTACCAAAAAATGATATTTAAATGTTTGGTGTTATCTTTGGGGGGAAAGCATAAATTTTAGAAGCATATTATTTATCCCAAAGCCCATTGGAGGTGGTCCAGCAAATGTTTGAGAAGCACAGGAGAAGTTTATGATTAATAAAAACCAGGTTTCCATGCTGAATTTACAAGTGAGAGATCAGAGTGGGCTAGGAAGAGCTGTAATGAGGCCAGCTCTAGGGGTTTGCAAGGGGGTGAACCAAGGGGCATGGACACCTCAAGGGAGGGCTTTTGGTGAGAAGAGGTGGTACTGATGGGGCTTTCATGTTTTTGGTGAGTCATAGGCATTTTTCCTTTCTGCCTTGAGCCATAGATAAAACTTGGAGGTAATAGAGGTAAACGTTTGCTCTAGTGGCCTTTTGCCACAGAGGGGAACATGCAGCTGTTATTACCTGAAGCTGGACCTGAAGCTGGTTTCTGTTCAAACCTGCCCATATGTGGACGTCTTAGGAGTCTTGATTGTGGCAGAGGAGGGTGATGTTTACAGGGTGGGAAGGCTTACAAAGTAAATAAAGCCAAAAAACAACAAACGCCTCACTTGGTTAGATTTTCCAATCCGGTGCAAAGCCCACCTTTTTTAATGTAATTGATGGAAGTAAAACATTTTTAAAGGTATGAGGTTTCTGTGATAAAAATCATATACTTACCGGGTCTATGGGCTATGGGATAACTCAGTTGTGTCTTGAATACATTTAGTTATCAAAGCTTGTCATTCCTTATTTGTATCAGAAATAATGTACAGAAATGTTCCTGCACATAGATCATTGAATCCTGCACAATGATTAAAGCTATACATTGTAGTTTTTAAGGCAACGCAATCTTATTTTTCATAGTTTGATAAGTATTTGAACACATTGTATGCTCTAGGTACTAGAAATCTAGAAATAAATAAAACAGGCGCATTGGAATTCCCAACAATTCTCTGGCCTGAGAAGCGTATGCTGACTGGGAAGGCTTTGATTGACTGCACACCACTCTTACCTAAAGGCATCCAGAACAGAGAAGGTTTTGTTTGTAGTTTTAAGATGAGCAGTCACTTTCAGATAGATGAAAATAACACGAGGCACCATTCTAAAGTAATTATTAGCCCAGTTCCACCCAATTACCCAATTTTGGGTGTGGTTTTTAAGAAAATCTTTTTTAACTTGAGATTTTAACATTCTTTTTTTCTGTTTCAATTTTTTTTTTTAAACAGGTTTCTAAGCATGAATCAAGGAACAGAAGAAGCAGAGCAGATGATCGGAGCAGCATTTGTTTCTCCCCAAATCTAGGAATTTTAGTTCATATGTACACTAGACAGTGGTTGTGAACAACCATTTACTTGGTGTAAAGAACTTAATTTCAGTATAAACTGGCTCTGGGCAGCATTGGTGATGCCGTGTCCCGAGTTGTAGCCGCTGTAATTGTGAATATTAACTGAGATAGTGAAACATGGTGTCCAGTTTTCTATTGCATTTTTTCAAGTGGAAAAGTTCACTAAATGGTTGACACACACAAATTGGTGGAGAAATTGTGCATATGCCAATTTTTTGTTAAAACCTTTTATTTTGAACTATACTGCTTTGAGATCTCATTTCAGAAGAACGGCATGAACAGTCTTCAGCCACAGTTGTGATGGTTGTAAATGCTCACAATTGTGCGTTCTTAGGGTTTATCCACCCCTGGGGTTTGCAAGTTGTTCACTTAAAACATTCTTAAAATGGTTGGCTTCTTGTTTGCAAGCCGGCTTGATATGGTAGCTACCAAAGATTCCAGTGTTTGAGCGTACGGAAGACTCTGCCTGCTTACCTGTGCTAGAAATAACAGCATCTAAAGTGAAGACTTAAGAAAAACTTAGTGACTACTAGATTATCTTTAGGACTCTGCATTAACTCTATAATGTTCTTGGTATTAAAAAAAAAAAGCATATTTGTCACAAATTTAGTTAACATCTTACAACTGAACATGTATGTATGTTGCTTAGATAAATGTAATCACTGTAAACATCTATATGATCTGGGATTTTGTTTTTATTTTGAAATGGGAGCTTTTTTGTTTACAAGTTCATTAAAAACTAAAAACCGTTTCTGTAAGGAAATGAGATTTTTTTTAAAACAACAAAAAAATGCCTTGCTGACTCACCATGAAATCAAAATCTCCCCAATTTTTTTAAATAGACTACTTCAAGCCATTTGTTACATATAGTTCCTTTGCGATTCATTTTAGATTTAGTGTTACAACTTTTCCTCCGATTTTTTTATTTAAATTTTTTTTTTTTTTATTCCCTGAAGGGGAAAGGCATTCTTTTATTTTTCCTTTTACAATGACTTGCCCGTACAATGCCTAGCGCTGCCACGGCCAGGAGTTGGTGTTTGTTCTGACTCCTGCAGGGTCTCATACTCAGCAGCGCTGGACTGATTGTGCAGAAGAATGAAAGCGTTAAAGGGTTTAACTACCATTCTGTAGCTTTTCTTTAAGTTCCTGGTTGATTTGGCTTTGAGCAGATTGGTTCTTAATCTTGGAGAGTATCCCTCCAGGTGAGGTTCCCATGATCCCTGGCCCTCCCCGCACCCCATTCTTTTCCCTACATTCTCTGTGCGCTTCTTCTTAATCTTAAAGGCGCTCTTCTCTTTCTTCTTTCCGATCCAATAGAAAGAAAAATTTATTGACCGTAATTCTTTAAATAGCGTAATTTATTCATTTATAGCATGTCAGGATTAATTAAAAGAACCTTTGTCTGAAAATGCTGCCAGGAACCTGTTGTAAATGTAGGTATTTTGTAAAATAACCTTGAAACTGTAAATTGACAGGTTTGTTCCGATTGTGTCAGGTTTGTTTCCTTTCTCTCTTTTTTTAATCTACTTTAGCAATAATTAATTCCATGCTCACCACATTCTGCTATTAAAGAATATATTAGCACCCTCCCACTGCAGACATCTTAATGAGTGCAAACTTTTGGGGTAGGCAGCTTACTTGTTTCTTTTCTATCCACCCATGTCAGTTAAGGTATTTGTTTCTTGACTAATAAACCCTTTGATACTTTTAGCCAGAAATCAGTCTCATAAAGCTATTTTTGAGTATAGTTTGTGTAAAATAAAAATGTTTAGCTTTGGTAATAACTTTTCCGAGCTGAACTGCCTCTAGCAAGATATTTTTCAGTGCTTTTATTTACTATGCACTTAGACTATGCACTTTTTCTGAAATATTTTTGTAACACTTAACTTTTTTGTATNTAAAAATGTTTAGCTTTGGTAATAACTTTTCCGAGCTGAACTCCCTCTAGCAAGATATTTTTCAGTGCTTTTATTTACTATGCACTTAGACTATGCACTTTTTCTGAAATATTTTTGTAACACTTAACTTTTTTGTATTTTTGCCATTTGAAAAGGTTGTGGTGTAGTTGGTCTGTAATTAAGTTGCAGATTTAAAACTGCTGTTAGCTTTGTAAATCAAAATATAGGTGTTCTTGTCCTGGTATATCTTCATTCCATCTGCAGCTGGAGCTGGAATCCCATTGATCTTCTAGCTACCATTCATTTTCTTCACAGTTCACAAAAGAAGAATGTGAAATTCAGTGAATGCTGTTACTAATCCTGTCGGGAGATGAATCTCATTTCACCAAAATTAAATTATGTTTTTCCACTAAAATGATGATACAAGTTGAAGACACATCACTCTGAAATTGGAAGACCTCACCACTTAAGGCTCCGCAGTGGCTTAATCAGCTGAACTCTAGGTTACTACTCTACTTTGTTCACCCGTCGGGGGTGCAGTTTTTTTAAATGTTGGGAGATGGCCATTCTAACTACTGTTGAATGTCTCTGTTTTGGGAAGGTATAACAAGAAAATAAAAAAGAATATATATGAAGGGAGAGACTGCTTATCTCCTCCCATACGGTTGTGCTCTGGCTCCTATGGCCTGCAAATGGGATTCTGGAGGTTGCGTTGACTATTACTTTCCATCAACAAATAGCAAGAGATTTTCCTATTTCTACTAGTTCTTGCAATGCTATTAAAATGTTTCAAGTGGAGAATACTGTAATGATTATAAACTTAATTCCATTATAATAAAAACAGCAAACAAGATTTTAGAGACCAAGTCAATAAGCTAGTTCTCCCTAACATTTGCTGAAAATACAGAGAATGGGTTCTTCTGGCTCAGGTAGAATGAACCGTAGGGCCTCTAAGAAGGGTGCCCTGGACTTTCCTTCATCTCAGCTTCTGAAAATTCAGTGGTCTGACATAGGCCCTTCCTGAGCCAATGGGTATATAGCCATGTTTTGGGTTTTCTCCTTGTTAGTTTTTAAACAGATAAGCATGTGATTAAACTGTCATATAGACCTACTGGTCTATATGAGGTACATAGCAAAGTGTCCTTAAACAAGAATTTATCTCCGATCTGCTGTCCCCTTTGAAGCGAGACCCTGTGAGACTATACCTTGACAGGGTTGTTTTTGTGCTCTTCTCATCTTTTAAAATGGCCAGATGAAGATGAATCGAGAGCAAGCTGATCTCATCAGTCTTTGCAGCATCAAACAGTACATTGTTGAACTAAAATGACTTGTTTTCTGAAATGACTTGCTAGACCAGTTATGAGGACATAGGCAAAAGTAATGACAATCTCGAACAATAGAGCTAACAGACTAGCTGTCCGCGTCATTTTTCAAGTTGTTGGTCAAATGGCATCGTGTCTGTTGCTTGAGGTTGTGGACTCACAGTAACTAAATTCCACAATGAGAAGGAAGAGTCTCTGCCTTGTTGTGAGTTAGGAGAGGCCTCTTGGGAATTTACACTTGTTTCTGTTTGGCCTCTGCTGTTTCTCAGCCTGGCACGGTGACTTGGTTCCTTCTACCTTTGCCTGTACCAGATCAGATCCCTTGAAGAGGATTTTTGGGGAACTGCTGCTATTGGCTACTGTGTCTTCCTATCTGGATCCAAATCCTGAAGAAATGTCTGTAATGGTGATTTGAAGTATTGGGGCAGTGTTGAGTTCATTGGCGTCAGTACCACCTGAGCCAGAGCACCCGACCCCCTAAAGGACTTCTGAATGGAGAGAAGAGTAAAGCGGAGATGCAGAAAGTGTCAGAGTGGCCAGTAGATTAGATCCATGTCCTTCACGGTGACGAGGCCAACCCGAATATGTAGGGGTTGTAGTTACTCATCTTGTATTTAAATTCAGGATTTCTTATTTTGCGTGGCCATTTGTCACTCCAGTCGTGTGTTTTTATAGGTGAATATTTCGATGCAGAAGGGTTTGCAGAAATGAACTGTTTCAGCCTTGCAGTGCACATTCCAAGCTGATTTTAGACTGTCCAGAACTGTGCCAGCTATGGGGAATTCAGAACGTGACCAAGACCATCCTCCTATCCCCCCTTTTTAATGTTTGTTTAATTTTGAGAGAGAGAACCCGCGCCAGCAGGGGAGGGGCAAAGAGAGTGAGACACAGAATCTGAAACCTGCTCCAGGCCCCAAGCTATCTGCACGCTTGAGCTCTGAACAGTGAGATCATGACCTGCGCTCAAGTCTGACACTTAACCGACTGAGCCACTCAGGTGCCCCCAAACCATTTTTAACAGCTCAGTAGAAGAAAGGAGACCTCAATTTTATATCACTGTAACCATCGCTAAAGAATAAACATTTGGGTGTTATGAGAGCACCTAATAGGGACATGAACTGTCCTGGAGTCGTAAGGCTTTTAGGAAAGAAGTGTAGACAAATGGAGCAGCAAATGAAAGATCTGAAATAAAGATGGGACTAGTTATGGAAGGTAAAAAGTAGTGAGTAGCTGCAGGACTATGAAGGGTATGGATAAATTTCGCATGCCCTTTGGCGGGATCACTAAGTGTGGGCAGCCCATTTAAGCTGTTGTAGGGAGACCAAGGCCTTTCCATGAAAGGGAAAAGGCATGGGAAAGCCGTGACAGACTCCCAGGAGACCTTTACAGTCCTATGTTTTAGCACAGGCACAGGCTGTGGGAGGATTAGATCAACCGGTGGTAGTGGGACAAGGACAGCGTGGAATCTGCAGAGCGTGCCCCATTCTGTCAAAATCCTTAAAAATACTGAAGCATTGGATTTACTGAAGGAAGTATTTGAGAGGAATTTATGGTTCAGGTCCAAATCTCCGTCCTCCAGCATGGTATCTTATTTGGAAGAAATAGGGAGAGATTCCATATTAGGATGAAATTTAGCAGCTGCATGAAACTACTTTCAGTTACTAAACCCTCAAAAACTGCCTATAGCAAAATTTAAATGTTTATACATTTCTTTGATGCCATTAAAGATGTTAATGCAGGGACGCCTGGTGGGGCAGGTCAGTTGGTAGAGCATGAAGCTCTTGATCTTGGGGTCATGAGTTTAAGTCCCATGGTGGGCATAAAACTTTTAGGTTAATGTTTATTTTTGAAAAAGAGCACGAGCGGGGGAGTTGCACAGAGGGGGACAGGATCTCAAGCGGGCTGCCTGCTGACAACAGTGTCCCATGCCGGGCTCGAACTCGGCAACCGTGAGATAATTGCACTGAAGTCAGATGCTCAACCTGAGCCACCCACGTGCCCCCATACATAGTTTACTTTTTTTAAAAAGCTGCTAACAGATTGTTTAAGCTTTATTCTTAAAATAAAAGTTTTTATCCCTTTTCATTGATGAAACAGTGACTTGCACATTTATCTGCTAAATATCACAGTTCAAACTTTACCAAGGCCAGAGCTAGGTTATGTCAGTGAATGGAGTCAAAGCTGTAGAAATAGCCTGTATTTTATATAGGCCTTCAACCTGCAAGGTACTTCTTAACGCTTTTTATTTTTGATACATAAGGAGTATGTACTACTGGCTGGCTCAGTAGGTGGAGTGTGCGACTCTTTATCTCGGGGTCAGGAGTTCATGGCCCACATTGGGCATAGAGTTCACTTAAATTACAAGAATAGTACAATGATTTCCCCTTTAAGCTCAATAGATTCAACTATTGTTTATGTTTTGCCCATTTAATGTGTTGTTTGCGTATCTTCTTTTTTAATCTTTATTTTTGAGAGAGAGAGAATGAGCGAGAGAGGGTCAGGGAAAGGATCCAAAGCGGGCTTTTCTTCACTGACTGCAGAGAGAGCCCCATGAGGGGCTCAAATCCAACAACCTCAAGATCATGACCTGAGTTGAAGTTGGAACCTCAACCTACTGAGCCACCCATGTGCCCCTGCACATCTGCTCTTCAAACATACACTTTTTAACCATTTGAGAGTAGGTAACCTAAATATTTTAATGTAGATTTTCTAAGAACAAAGATAAACTATTAATCGTGGCACAATTATAAAAATCAACATTTTAAGACTGAACCAGTTTTCATCTAACCCCAGTGTCTTCAGTAACACTTCAGATTGTCCAGGCTCCAACACCAGGGCCATGTACTTACTGTACTGAGTTGTGTCTGTTTTTTAATTTGGGACAGTTCTCACCCTTCGTTTTTCATGACTTTAGTGTGTGTTTATTTTCCAGCCGTGTTCACTGAAGGCCTGGAACTCGCGCTACTAAAGTAGCAGTGAGTACACCGGGTGCCCAGGTCTTGATTTCTTGGAGAAGTATCTGACTTCAGGGCTGGGGTAGAGAAACTGCAGGATGAACCTGGAATATTCTGTTGTGCCAGAAAGAAAGGAAATTGCAAAAAATGTCAGGACACTGGAGCCACTTGGAACGTTCCTACTGGCCAAATGTGTATCAATTATATGAAAATGCCGATAACAACATAGCATTAAATACCCATGGTTTCCATATTTGTATAAAAAGAGAAAGGAAAGCTTTTAAGAGAATGTCTGCTGATAAAAGTAATGATGCATTTGAAAAATCATTATTTTACTGGAGGGAGCAAGTGCAAGTTTGATAATCAAGAACATTTACATTGTCAAAAGTACTACTTGCCAAGTAGTAGTATGCATTACTTACCAAGGAGCATTCTAGAAAACACCTGGCCTGGGTATTCCATTGGAAAAGTGGTGTGATCATCTCTGCTTTAAAGACTGAAATCTAAATTTCATAGAGTGTCCTGCAGAATTAAGGAATTTAAATCCATCTAGAACGTCACAGCTGTCAAAAGTATGTACATCATGTCAGTCCTTAATCACGAAACAGTTACTGTTCTTTCCATTAGAAAAGTGGGATTACCCAAGATGTGACAGCTGTTGGGTTTTATAAAGCAAGACCTCCGCCTGGTTTCCTTTAGTTTTAATGTGGTTAGACCCTGGTGCCCTTTCCTTTTAAAATTTTATCACCATTTGAAACCCAGAGGTTAGTAATATTAACCATTTGTTGAAAGCTATATGTCCGGCACCTTTCTAACATTAATTTGCCTGCTTGTCACAGCTTTCCGTGAGGTAAGTTCTGTCTCCCTTTTGTTTTTGAGGATACTGAGGGCTGCAGGAGGTGCTTTATGTTCTTGTAGTTTCTCAAATAAGAACTTCGCTTTCCCCCCTTAATTTATATAGTCTGTATGTATAATCTCTCTTTTTTTAATGTTTATTCTTGAAAGAGACAGTACAAGTGGGGTTGGTGGCTGAGGGGGAGACAGAATCCAAAGCAGCCCCCAGGCTCCGAGCTGTCCGCACAGAGCCTGACGCGGGGCTCAAGCAGTGAGATCATGACCTTAGCTGAAGGTGGACACTTAACCGACTGAGCCACCCAGGTGCTAATCTATGTATCCTTAAATGAGTATCGAATAGGATGGCAGCCTAAGAGTTAAAATTCAAAACAGTGTCATAAAAGGTTTTTCATAATCATGTTATCTACTCAATGTTGGCTATTAGTCTACTTGAGTCCACAATTAGGACCAAATTCTAGATTTTTTCTTCAGTCTCTTGGAAATCCGTTGATGGAAGTGAAGCCCCAAAAGAAGTACAGATGTACTGAAATTACCACAACCGAGACTAGAACCCACACCAAAACGTTCTTTTCTGAGTGGTGCTCACCATTAAACCAAAGGAATTCTTTTGTAAAATGCATTTATCAGCCAACTTTACCTAGTTCTCACAAACTACCTCATTTGTGTGCTAACGATTGAAGAAAACCCCAGCCAATTTTGCTACTACCCAGTCTTACTAAAAACTGAAATTAGTTTTTTGGAGTAAGCTCAGAATGAGTGAGGTGTAGTGTAAGGTAGGTTTTTCATATCTAATCCAAGAATGAGATGCATTAATAAAATCACATTCTGTTCAATAAACAAGTTTGGTCAAGTTAGTTTTCCTTGGGGTTGTGAATATTTCATTTACATTTTTGGAGCATTTTCGTGTGACCAAGTTTGTGTAGGTTATTCTAATATACTAGTACATTCCCTGAAAGGGGTTTCTCTCCCTGCACCCCTCCCCCCCCAGTACTGTAGTAATCCTGATAATGACATTTATGGAGTATAATGTGTTAGGTAGAAAAAAAAATGTAGTCCCTTCTCAACATTACCATATTAAGTCTACAATGTTATTGATTCAGGGAGGTAAATAGCTTGAATAACCATTGGAAACAATTTCTTGGGGATGTCAGGGAGCCGTACGTTGGTTTTCGGCCAATGGACAGTTAACAGAAATCGTGGTGATAAAGTGATGCATTAGATATTTAGGTTTGGAAAAAAAAGGGGGAGGGAGGTGGGTATTTTTAGAAACTGCTCTCAACAGTTGCTAAGTAAATATTTTTTTATTAATTACAAAACTGGTTTGCACTGTGGTAACATGCAACTCCATTAAGAGTGTAATGTTTTAGTCTAGATTTAGAAGCACGGTAAAAGCAATTAGCCTTTTTGGTGTGTGTGTGTGTGTGTGTGTGTGTGTGTGTGTGTGTGAATAAAAACACCAAAATCCTGAAAATGTTCTGGATCACCCTGCCCCCTGTAACATGGTGAAGAATGTGTAAGTTACTGCATCTCTATCTTGAATTTTATATGACAAGCATGCATGATTTTTTTTTTAAGCCTGTGTACAAAAATGTAAGTTCAGGGGCACTGGGTGGCTCATTCGGCTAAGCGTCCAACTTCAGCTCAGGTCATGATCTCACAGTTCGTGGGTTCAAGCCCCCCATCGGGCTCTGTGCTGCTAGCTCAGAGCCTGGAACCTGTCTTCAGATTCTGTCTCCCTCTCTCTCTGAGCCTCCCCTGCTCACGCTGTCTCTATCTCTCAAAAATAAAACATTTTTAAAAAATTCAAAAGTGCAAGTTGAGTAGTTAGAATAGATTATAGTTGAATAGATAAGTAGGTAAAGAGCACTTACTGATCTCTTAAGTGCCAGGCACTACTCCCTGGGAATTCAGGAGCGGCCTTTCATATGAGACTATATGCAATGTGGGATGTTACCAAAATGGGTGCAACACTAGTGAAGCAGATAGAGGTCAGAGGAGATCATCTCTGAATTGCCTATTGAAGGATGAGTAAGATTTCATCAAGCAAAGAAGATTCATCACCTTGATGCCAATCCTGCAGGAATGCATCCAGACACACCCATGTGAATAATTCAGTCTGGCAGAACACCTGCTTCTTCTGTTTAAAGCCAGATGAGTGCTTCAGGCAGTGAATGCTAGAGGTTCACATCTCTTACGATGAGGTTACCTGAGTAATATGTAAGCCACACGTAAGTTTTTACAAAAAGCTGAAGTAGTTCAGAAGTAAAGACAGTTTAACTGGAGTCCAAGCCCTTCCATTTCAGTCAAGGAAGAGATCTGAGAACAGTAATGAGATAAATGACCTTAGAGGGTAGGGGGTAGGGGCAGAGGAGAATGGTAAGGGGTGAGAAAATCCAAGCAGCTAGCCTCAACTACTTAAAGGAAAGGTGCTGGGCCATTGCTGGGGGGGGGGGGGCGGNTCTTAAACCAATTCCAACCTGCACAGGATGGAATGTCCCGCACAGGATGCTAACAGTTGCATCAGTAACCTCGTAAATTAGCGACGGTAGTTAGGAGTCCTCGGGTTCTATTACATATATCGAAGCAAGTCTTTTGTTGGATTTTAAGGTGGATGATAATTCCCTTATGGGATAAATGTATTCAATGTCTTTTTAAATGGCTTTTGACGGGGCACCTGGGTGGCTTAGTCGGTTAAGCGTCCGACTTTCGCTTGGGTCATGATCTCGCGGTTCGTGGGTTCGAGCCCCGCGTCGGGCTCTGTGCTGACTGCCAGCTCAGAGCCTGGAGCCTGTTTCAGTCTGTGACTCCCTCTCTCTCTGACCCTCCCCTGCTCGCGCTGTCTCTCTCTCTCCTAGAAATAAATAAAACATTAAAAAGAAAAAATTTAAATGGCTTTTGTCAATCTTCAATTTCTATCTTTAGATAAAATATACTAATAACAACATCAGGAAGGACAATATCATACATTAATTTTACTCCAAGTGTGTCCTGTCACCCAGGAGAATATTAAGCCTAATTAGGGGGGATTTGCTGCTTGCAGAATCTGCTTTTTTGTCATATATAGAATGGTAACAGGCTAAGATGGATAAACCAGAAAATAACAATACATGGAAAGTAAACAAGAAGGTCATTGAAACTTGAAGCTGTAATCTTTGGAATAATACCCTGTTCAAGGTCACAGAGCTGATTAGCGGCCGATCTAGGAAAGAAGCCAGCCAGAGCCCTTTGGCCACCGAACCGCTACTCTGGGCACAGGGCAGCGATTCTCCGAAGTACGGTTCCAGGACCAGTAGCCTGGGAACTTGTTAGAAATACAAACTCATGCCCTGCTCCAGTCCTGAGTTGAACTCAGGATGGAGCCCAGCAATCTGTGTGTTAAGACCCCGCAAATGATTCTCATGCTCATTGAAGTTTGAGCAACACTGGGAAAAGAGAACGAGACCAAAAGGGACGGTGAGCGAATCTGGGAAGGCGCCAGGGTGTAAGCCCTATGATTTGTTTCAGTCACCTCGTCTATAAAGAGGGAATAACCTCTAAATTGTCAGCCTGCTGGTGGCTGTGAGTATGGAATGAAGTCAGAAATACCATATAGGTAAAAAGATTTGCCCCAGGCAAGCGACAGCTGAAGCATTCTCAGTTCACAAAAGCTGATAGTGTATGTCTCTTCCCAACTCCACATCTGGTAACGGTTGATAAGTAGAAACTGGTTGTAGTGGGAAATGGGAAAAAACCTTGCACCCGGGGGCTTTCCTCCCTCCCCACCCCACTCCCATCACCCCTCCCTGCATTGGTTTATCAGCTTACAACTGGTTCCAGACTACAATGCTCCTGTTTCCTTGTCCTAGTTTGTAATCCTCAGAATTTGAGTTAAAATTACTTAAATGATTGATATACAATCCCTTTAAACTGCAAACTTCTATTTTTTTAATCTATTTTTAAGCTTATTTATTTTGAGAGAGACAGGATGAGTAGGGGAGGTGCAGAGAGAGAGAGAGAGAGAGAGAATCCCAAGCAGACTCCGCACTGTCCGCACAGAGCCCGATTCAGGGCTCAAACTCATAAAACTGAGATCATGACCTGAACCGAAACCGAGAGTCTGACGCTTAACTGACTGAGCCACGCAGGAGCCCCTAAGTTGCAAACTTCAAAAAAGAAATGTTAATTTCGGGGGGAAACCTGATTCATACATCTTAATAGGACTTCATTTTCAATCAAAACCAGTTTTCCATGGGCCCTGTGAAGCCCCACATTTTGAATAACTTTAAGGCACAGGGTCAGAAGTGCCCCCAAGCCAGAGATCTAGATTCGGAAGCTGTCACCACAGGAATGACAAGTACAATCCCAGGGCCAGGTGAGTTCTTCCAGACTGCATTTTCAGCTGGATGCGAAGGAGGTTGAACACAGGACCCTGGGACATCCAAGGGTAAAGGAAAATGAATCACCGAAGAACGGGAAGAGTCACAAAGGACATCCAGAAACTCAGCAGGGCCATACAGAGAAGTCAAGAAGGAAGCTGAGGGGCTTGTTAGTCAAGATGCCTCACGCCAGTTGCTGCAATGGCCAAACTTGAGAATAATTGCCTTATGCAAGATGTGTTTCTCCCCGATGTGAGGGAGTAGCCTTCTATCTTGGCCTTCCAGCAGGGAAAGATGTCGGAGATGCGTCAGCAATGAACTTCCTGAGCAGAGTAACATGTATCATTTTATTTTATTTTTTTTTACCCCCATAAGCCATTGGCCAGAACCAGTTAGGCCCACTCTATCTGCAAAGGAGGCTTACCGATGCAGGGAGGAGGATAGATATTTAGGTAGTTCTAAGTTTCTTGGACACAGATTGTTTGCAAGAGCTGTTGTACAGAAAGTTGGACGTCAGAAAACAGTCTCTGGCAGTCTGTGCCCTCACGTATCCAGGCTAGGTTTTCCAGGAAGGCAGAGCCTGGAGCCAGTAAACTCCCACGGCTCTCTGGCACCATCTCCTTGCTTCTCTTTCAGGGCTTGTCACACAGGAAAACAGACCATGCAGTTGCTGTTGCTAGGAAATACATAAACACAGCAAGAAATAATCTGCCTATCTGCCGAGCTCTTAGCATTGCAACTCTCCCATAAATGCCCAACTGCTGTCTGACCTTCGGGGGGCCTGTATCTCTATGCTGGCAAAGAAATAAGGAAGAAAAGAGTGTGTGTGTGTGTGTGTGTGTGTGTGTGTGTGTGCGCGCGCGCGCGCGTTCCGCTGGAAGAAGACTTCCTTTAAGGGTAGAAGCCATAGTTATTTCTTTCCTTTATACTCAGAGAGGCTAGCACAAGAAGGTGACCGGTAAAACTGTCACAGAATATTAATGCAGACCAGGGTAGCGTTAGCTTTCTTTCGGCAGTAGTATAGTGTGCTGTTGATTTCATGAGACATACATTGCCAGGCCACATCTATCTTGAACCTGTGAAAATAAAAATAAATAAATGAAATAATAAATACATTTTTGTCGATAACGCTGATTTTATATGTATTTTTTAAAATAAGCTCTATGCCCAACATGGGGCTTGAGCCCAAAACCTAGAGATCACGAGTCGCATGCCCCACTGAATGAGCCAGCCAGGTGCCCTGTCCACATGCTGATTTGGGATTCAAAGTGTTTGTTTGTGTGTATATTTGTTTGTTTGTGGGGGAGGGGCAGAGGGAGAAGAGAAAGAGAATCTTAGGCAGGCTCCATGCCCAGTGCAGACTCGATCCCATGACTGAGAGAACAGGAGTCAGACACTCAATGGACTGAGCCCCCAGGCGCCCCTAGATTCAAAGCTTTTAAATGGCTTTTCCATTAAACAGTACCTACCCCCAAAAGAGATCAGCCCAAGCTCCTCAGTTTCAGCTTTTTGAAAATAGAATTGTAATTCTCTCCTTAACTGTAAAAGGGGGCCACTTGCTCCAGAATGTGTGTGTGTGTGTGTTGTGTTTAAACATGTTTTCCAGGGGCACCTGGGTGGCTCAGTCAGTTGAGCGGCCTACTGAGCTCAGGTCATGATCTCGAGGTTCGTGGGTTCAAGCCCTGCATTGGGCTCAATACTGTCAACACAAAGCCTACTTCAGATCCTCTGTCCTCCTTTCTCTCTCTGCCCCTCCCCTTCTCACACTCTCTCTCTCAAAAATAAAAATAAACATTTTTTAAAAACCCATGTTTTCCAAAGGTCAGTGTTGCAGGCCTACCTAAATCTGACCATTTTAATTCTTCTTCCTCTGTGCTGACCCTTCAAGAAGATGCTGAAACTGATGGGCTTTCTTACTCTTGCTTAGTGCCTAGGAAACTACCAGCCCTTCTTCCTAAAAATCAATGGAAGCTGGCTTGAACACTTACTTGGATCTGATTAATAGCTGGCCCTAGAGCCCACACTTGAGGTGGCTTGTTAACTCTGGTGACAGTGCTCCCTGAGAACGGCCATGTACAGTGTGTGATGACTCTCACCTCTGGCTTTTGTGCAGCCTCAGTTCCGAGATCCACATGTTACAATGGCCACCCAGCTATCAGAGTTGACTCACCATGTGTCCAAGTGAATCTACTATTTTGCTTCCCCAAACCTGCTCTTCCTCCTATAATTAATTCTTGAGGGATGGAAACTTTAAGCGGAACACCTGAGAGCCTCCTTGAGTCTCTTACCAAGGCCAGCTCCTCACTGGTTTTGCCTACACTGGGCCTTTATCACCTCTATCTCAACTACTTACTGCCTTAGACTCTGCTCTAGTCATCTCAGGTCTAACCTCTCCAATCCATTGTACACATCCTTCTTCCTGAATGTGCCACACCCCTCTCTCCCACTTTCAGGACAATGACGGAACTCCAGGGTCTGTCTCCTGCTTACCAACCTAGTCCAGCTAACCTCTTGACTTCTATCCCCAGCGCCAATCCTCTACCCTCCAGATACACGCGGTTCCCAGGACTCACTGTCTCACCATGTTTCCATGTACTTTCCGGTGCTTAGAAATGCCTTCCACTTTCCCCCAAGTCTGCCCGCTAGTTTATTTCAAATATTTCTAGGAAGTGTCACCAATCCCAGCAGAAAGGCTGGCCACCCCCTCCTCTGTGTCCTCACTGCAGGACTTTCCTGGATTTGCAGTTGTATTTCTGCAATTATTCACACACACATTCCCCCCTCTCCTGACCAAGAGGCTACCAACGGCTGGGATTCTCACTTCTGTCTGTCATCTTAATGCTTCAGGAATATGAGTACATGCTTAGTGAGTAGTTTACTGATGGACCATGGACAGCACCAGCTCAGTTAGAGCTAAGATGAAGCTGTCTGGGGGTGAGGGGATGAGGGACTTCTAACCAGACAGAAACTCAGAAATCTACAGGACACAGGGTCTCAAGCCAGGCAAATCTTTCACCCAGAGATGTGTTCATTCCTCTTCAGGAGCATAGTGGGGAGAGCGAGAACACAAGGCTTAGGTATTAAGAAATAGCAAAGAGGGGCACCTGCGTGGCTCAGTCGGTTAAGCATCTGACTTGATTTCGGCTCAGGTCATGATCTCACGGTTTGTGAGTTCGAGGGCCCCATGTTGGGCCCTCTGCTGACAGTACGGAGCCTGTTTGGGATTCTGTGTCTCCTTTTCTCTCTGCCCCTCCCCTGCTCATGCTTTCTCTCTGTCAAAACAAATAAACTTTAAACTTTAAATAAACTATATGTGTGTGTGTGTACACACACACTGGATATACATATATCCAGTACTCTTTGCAATGGGGAAAACTGAGGGCCAGAAGGGGGAAATGGGGTGCTTGGCTGGCTCAGCTGGTGGAGCGTGTGACTTGATCTCAGGCTTGTGAGTTTGAGCCCCACGTTGGGTATAGACATTACTTAAAAAAAAATATTAAAACAAAAAGGGAAACTGACCACACTAAGGCCACAAAGCAAGTTACTGGCAAAGTGGTTCTTTACTCTCAAGCTTGTTTTCTGGTCATACTATACCACAGTTCTTGTGCAAATTGGGTTTAGATCAGAAAAGGGGAGAGCAAATGTTTCTTCTCACTTCTCCCAAAACGAGGGGCTGGAGGTTAGGTGAGAGTCCTTCCTTCCTTCCTTCCTTCCTTCCTTCCTTCCTTCCTTCCTTCCTTCCTTCCTTCCTTCCTTGTTTATTTTTTTAGAGAGGGGTAGAGAGAGAAGGAGACATAGAATCCCAAGCAGGCTGCCTGCTGTCAGCACAGAGCCCAGCATAGAGTTCAAACTTACAAACTCTGAGATCATGATCCAAGCCACCTACATGCATTACACATTTTGGTAGCAGTTTCAATATGGAGAGTTGAATTTAATTAAATGAGATGGATTTTTGGAAATGCATATTCACGTATACATTGATCAATGTTATTTATTCCTAAACTGAGATAGAAATCACCACCAGTACTGCCCCCTAGTTTTCAATTTAATCCACGTCTGAGTTTGGAAGCCTTGCTCATATAATTATATGGGACTGGAGAAGGGGTTTGGTTCATACAGTACCACTCAGTTCTTGAAATTTTTTCCAAGACACATGCCAAAAATTCCTCAGGGAGCTTTTGTAAAAAATTAATGAACAATTCCATTAGATCTTCCTTCAGTGCTGTGCCATGGCAATCTCTCTTCTCTAAGGCTGTTTTCCTGAAGAAGCTTCCAGAACAGGCAGAGCAGGTTACAATACACCCACTGGTTGGAGGCCCAGGAGAGTAGCAGCAGCTTGGGCAGGGTGGCCCACAGACCTCGGAGCCCTAGGCCCGGGAGAAGCCATCCGTCATTCTTTTCCAGTTCTGGTCTATGCCTTTCCCTCTCAAGGTCTGAATCTCTGGATCTGGTGCCAGAGACTCCCTCGCGCTGAAAATCGGGATTGATTTCTGCCTCCCACTCCCACAACTCCTCTCCTTGAACGGACTATCTCCGCAGCACACTCACTCACCCTGGGTAATCAGCCAATCAATCCAGCAATCTCAAACGATGGTGCTGTTCTTAAAAACAGCATGAGCACAAGAGAAGGCCTCCGAATTCTGGCCTGTCACGTGCACCTCCTGGGTTCAAAATAATTTGCTATTTATTTACTTTTTTATAAGTTTAATTTTTTTTAATGTTTATTTTTGAGAGAGAGACAGAGTGCAATCAGGAGAGGGGCAGAGGGAGAGGGAGACACAGAGTCCGAAGCAGGCTCCAGGCTCAGAGCCTGACGTGGGGCTCGAACTCGTGAACTGCGAGATCATGACCTGAGCCAAAGTCGCATGCTCAACCGACTGAGCCACCCAGATGCCCCATGATGCGCTTTTTAAAAGGCAAGTTTGCTGAAAGCTTTCAGTATCAGCTTTTTGCGCCATCTACAATCAGCTCTTATACAATGTAGGTAACTGCAGGCTCTACCCAACTCACTAACCCACCCCAGAAAATCATGTGGCGCTGGCCCCTACTCGCCTCCATTAGCATTTTAGTTCAGGGCTAAATGTATCTGGACCTACTTGGATTCTTGGCTCTTTCTGGTCCCATTAATTATCTCAGGTTTCACCAGGCCCTCTCCTCGGCTTGCTCCCATTTCTAGTTAAGGATGAACTCACAACATCGGTGAGTTCTTCTTGCATCATTAACCTTTCCTCTGAAACGGACACAGAATCCTCTTTGCCCCTGGAAGACAGCTTGGGGCCTTGGAAATGGCACGGAAGCTGGTAGAGACCGACGCCAAGGTTACTAGGCTTTACTCTGTCACCGCCAGCCAGCCAGGTTAGCTCTCTTCCCCACCAGGGACACTCAGTTCTGCATCTAAACGACTGGATACAAATGTTTCCTCTGTCTCCTCCTCCTCCCCAGGATCATGGGGGGACTCAGAAGCTTTATGGTCAGATAGTGCCAGGCACACAGTTAACTGTTGACAGAGGTTAGTGTCCTCTGGTAACATCCAAGAGGAAGTCATTCCCCAGAATCTGAGGCCCGTTGCATGAGGAGATCTCTCTCACGACCTCAGGGAACATGGTGGATCAGGTCAATTTTGACAGAGGAAGACAGAACTCGACGCGGGAAGCAGATCTGGGGGTTTGCAGCGTTGTCTCCTTAAGCCTCCTGTCCGGGCAGGAAGAGCCAGGGCCGCACTGCGGGCAGCAGAAGTGGGCGGAAGGGCCGCGCTGGCAGCTCGGGGCCGCCCAGCTGGTTTCCACAGCTCTTCTCAAGGCAAGTGGGGCGCTGCCCAAGCTGTGGGTGAGTCATGGGGGCTGCGCGTCTGGCCAGGAGCAGACCCCACCTGCCTAGTGGGGGGCGTGCTGGGGCGCCCGGGAGAGGCAGCCCTGGCCTGCGGCGGTCCCCCTGGCCCTGGGTGGGGGGACACTAGGGAAGGTTCCCGGCGGAGCAAGGGGAAGAGCGTGTGCCAGGCAGCCGCGGCCCGCACCGGGGAGGCGAGGAGGCCCCGGCCCTGCCCGCGGCCAGCTGCGGCCTCCGGGAGACGCCCTGTCAGGGCCCCAGGTCTGGGTGCGGGAGTCTCAGAAGATCAGGCTGTGGCTTCCAGCCGCTCACCTGCTCGGTGACTCTTGGCAAATCATTCCACTAGCCCAGAGGAGGCGAGGAGGCCTGTCCCGCGGGGCTTTCAGGAAAATGCGATCATGTTTCTTTTTTTTTTTTTTTTTTTTTTTTCATTTTTTTTTTTTTGTGAGGGAGGANAAATAAATTTGGTAACATTTTAGTGAAAAGGCAGCAAATTTTTTTTTTTAATTTTTAATGATTTATTTCTAGGAGAGAGAGAGAGAAACAGCATGAGCAGGCGAGGGTCAGAGAGAGAGGGAGTCACAGACTGAAACAGGCTTCAGGCTCTGAGCTGGCAGTCAGCACAGAGCTCGACGCGGGGCTCGAACCCACGAACCGCGAGATCATGACCTAAGCGAAAGTCGGACGCTTAACCGACTAAGCCACCCAGGCGCCCCGCGATCATGTTTCTTAAAAGAAAGGCCAATATAAAGGCCTCTGCAACCGGCAGGCTGACGGAGGTGAGGGCACTTAGGCAGAGCTGAACGCAGGGTCTGGGGTAGAAAGCAGGGCCTTCTGAGGACTGAGGAGGCTGCAGAGATCGCCCGAAGGGCTGAGTGCTGGCAGGAGAGGGGGGCAGGGGGCAGTGCCTCGACTCTGGGGGTCACAAAGACCAGGTTCCAAGGCAGGCTTCTGCTCCGTAAGTAACGGGGAGGCTGTGACTGTGCCTGCAGGAGGAGGGGTGACTTAGGTCTCTGTAAGCAGTGCCATCCTGCGTCCATAAGGCTTGGCGCATTTCCTCGGTGAGGTGACATGCGCCAGGAGGACACGGCGAGACGTCAGCCTGCCCGGGACTCACGTGCTCTCACCCTGAGAGAGTTAGGGAGCCAGGGATGACCCAGGGCAGGGCCCTAGACTGAGCTCCCCGAGGCCCAGGCCCCCGCAGAGACCAGGCGTGCTGCACTCTCTCCAGCTCCCATTGAAGAGTGAGAGAAAAATCAGGAGGTCAGTTGGTGGAACACGACACTCTTGATCTCCTGGTTGTGAGTTCGAGCCCCGGCTTGGGTGTAGAGATTATATCTGTTAAATAGAAAATCTTTAAATTAAATACAAAACAATTAATAATAATAGATTAATTATAATAGACATTAAATCATTAATAATACATATAAAATAATCATTAAATATAAAACCTTAGGGGCGCCTGGGTGGCTCAGTCGGTTAAGCGTCCGACTACGGTTCAGGTCATGATCTCATGGTTAGTGAGTTTGAGCCCCACGTCGGGCTCTGTGCTGACAGCTCTGAGCCTGGATGGAGCCTACTTCGGATTCTGTGTCTCCCTCTGTCTCTACCCCTTGCCTGCTCACACTCTGTCTCTCTCTCCCTCAAAATTAAATAAATATTAAAAAAAATATATATATATATACATAAAATCTTAAAACAAAACAAAACAAAACAAAAACCAGGGGTCTCTGGGCTGGCTTCTTATTTGATAGGAGGGAAGAACAGCCCAGAGGGGGAGCCCGATGTGCACAACCACACAGCAGGCAGAGAGAGAGCTGGCTTTCAGATGTCAGCTCCTCCTTTCACTGCGTCCCTCCCCCTGAAGAAAGGGCCTTGTGTCTCAGGGAGGGACGCCTCGGTCAGGGTCAGTCGTGCCCCAGCAGGGCCCTCTGCACCTCCCCCAGCCCCAGCGCTGGGCTCCCACGTCAGGCAGAGAAGATGAGGTCAGCAGTTCTCGGAGAGGAGGTGCCGCCCTGCCTGGGCTGATGCGCCCCACCTCGCCTCTCCCTCTCTGGCCCCTTGGAAGGCCTCCGGGAGAATTTGGAGGAGGCAGCCCTTGTCTGCTGTCTGCCTTCTCTGCAGGCCCTCACGCTCCCTGTCCAGAGGCGCTTGGGGCCGCGCCTCACCCTCTCCCAGGGCCTGAGGTCCCTTCCCCTTCTCTCCAGCTCAGAGCTGCTCAGCTGGGAGAGCAGAGGCGCAGTGCCCTATGTGAGCCACGGAACTTGCTGAGTCATCCTTTGCGAATATACAGCCAGGTCCCAAACGCCTCCTCCCGTCCAGGAACGCCCAGGTCTGAACAAGACCTGACTCCGGTGCCCCCGTCACCTCCCAGAATGCAGTTCTGTGGCTCTCCCTTAATCATCCCTTCCGCCCAACCCAACCCTTCACTGCTTCCCTCTTCCCAAACACGACCACCGCAGGCCTCAGGACATTTGCACGTGCAGCCACCCCCCAGAGGCTTCCTCATCTGTCCTGAAATGTCACCTTCTCAGGGAGGCCTTCCTGGATCACCCTGTTTGAAGACGCCACCTGCCCTTCAGTCCTCACCTCTTTCCCTGTTTTATTTTTCTCCAACCAACATCCTATACACTTTACCTGTTACTTTAAAGTAACAGTCATCGCGGCCCCCGCAGGAAGGCAGCAACATGAGAACAGATGTTTCTGTCACTCTGTTCATTCACTGCCGGGTCTTCAGGATGTCACCTAGCACCTGGCACATAGCAGGCCCCCCACGAACCCCTGGTGAACACTGAGTGGATAAGTGAGGCAAAGACTAAATACGTTAAGAGAGCAACAGAAGCCTCCTTGCCCTCCTGGGCAGAGGACGCCCCCCTCGCTGCTCTGGAACTCCTGAAAAAGTGTGGGACAGACATTGTAAGAGGGACTCGAGCAAACTGGGGCCCAGATCTTGGCTGTCAACAGCACCTGGGGCCAGCACCACCTCTACCCCACTCCTCCAATCCCGTCTTTTTTTTTTTTAGAGAGCTGAGCCCAAGCCTCTTGCCCCAGTCAAAACCCTCTGGTTTCTTCACATCTGTTTGATATACTAGACATATAAACGAGATACAATAAAGGACACAAATCTGACACAGGCACCTTGATGACTTTTTACATATATGTCCGCCTGGATAACCACCACCCAATCTGAGATGTGAGCCATTCCTACCCCCTGGGGGGCTCCCCAAAGGCGGTTACCCTCCTGGCTTTATCAGCACAGGATGGGCCATCTGTGTTTCAGGACTTCACCTGACTGAGTGGCACAGTATGGGTGTTCTGTGTCTAGTTTTTACTTGTATTTTAGAGAGAGAGAAAGAGTGCACGAGCAGCGGAGAGGGGCAGAGGGAGAGGGAGGGAGAATCTTAGGCAGGCTCCCCGCTCGGGTCCCACGACCCTGGGATCATGTCCTGAGCCGAAATCAAGAGTTAGAGGCTCAACCGACTGAGCCACCCAGGCGCCCCAGCATTGGGTCCATGAAGTTTCTGCATGTGACCTTGTATCACAGGAGTTTGCTTTTTTTTTTTTTTTTTTTTTTTATACTGCTGTATAGATTCCTCCTCACATCTTCTCAGTCAGGATTACATGATGTGGGCCGTCAGGCCTAATGAAGAAGCTAGGGAGCCCCCGCACCCACTCAGCCCTCAGTCTCTGGCTCTTCGTGGACACACAGGCTGGAGAGGAACTTGCGTGCTCTGCTTCAGACTTGGGGACCTCATCAGAGTGCTTGGAAGGCGAGCGAACCAGCATTCCGGGCAAGGGCCGGGCCCTAGAATCAGGCTTGGGCTCCAAATGCTCACCTGCTGCCTCTTGGAGAGGTGACTGCACAAGTCACTAAGCCTTCCCTTCTTTTTTTCACCCATAAAATTCAGATAATTATACCGACTATGTGGCTTTGCTGTGAAGATTACAGAAAATGATCTGTGAGTCTGGCAGATGCTGGACAAATGCTAGTTATTTTTGTTATGGCTTAGACCATCCGACACCCCTCCACAATTGTTGGGATCTTTGCCCAGTAGGCCAATCCATAGCTATTTCCTGGTCACCTCCCCTCACTGCCCTCCCCCCCCCCCCCCCGCTC
>NW_027530642.1:3922590-3944192 GCF_008692635.1 Crocuta crocuta
GCTGCCTGCTTAAGCCTCTTTTTCCTCAACTCGCCTAACATTTTATAAATGAGCACAGAAGAAACACACGGAAGCACACATATATAGGGGCTATTTAGAAGCATCCTAATGAAAGCCTTGTATCCTCCATTGGATAGGACTCATTAAGAGACCTTCGTTCAGGACTTTGCACTTGAGCTTCACAAAGTGCTGAGCGAAGAAGTCGCTTAAGCGCAGACGCCAGGCACAAATTTGAGATTCAGTCTGCTCTCCCAGATGGAGAAGCCCGAGCAGCTCACACCCACCCATCAGGGTCTGGTGCGTCCCAGATGGAAAGCCGCCACCCCACGATGAGGCCACACACGAGACACAGCCCCACCACGGGTCCTGGGCACATGTGGGAACACCGATGTCACCCCATGACTCAGCCCCTCAGGACTACCAGCCTGGCCCCAGTGACGTGTCATGTGTGGTGACTGTGTCAAGGGGCACCTTGGGAGCACTTAGTGACCCCAGTGATAACCATCACCTCCCCTTGGCACTGTCACAAAGGCTTATAACAGCAGCAATAGTGTTTGATACAGGCGGGCGATGGACAGTTATCGGTCACACGTTAAGTGGGACTCTGAGCACCTGGGGAGCCACCGCGGGCTGTGCTGATGGGTGAGGTGAGGCCTCAGGACCGGCGGTGGCACCAGGGTCCCTCCACACCCACGGTTTCTCCTTCACCGGCCACCCTCCAGGGATGCACCGCCCCTGGGCAGTCACCCCACAGGACGCACGGCTGTCCCCTCGCAGTGAGATAACACTTTGCCCTTGAAAACATTTGTCAAGGGGCTACTCCGTGGGAGGGTCGTCGTGCATTAGCTCATTGAATCCATTCAGCAAGTCTGTGGGGTGGTTTTGGGGGGTTCAGCTGTGTGCTTCCGCGAGAGAAGCTGAAGTCCTAACCCCGGGATCTGCAAGTGTGACCTTCGTTGGAAATAGTCTCTGCAGATGATCAAGTTCAGATGAGGTCATTAGGGTGGGCCCCCATCCTGCAGGACTCATGTCCTTACGAGGAGGGGGTGCGTGGGGGGCTGCACACACACACACACACACACACGGGGCTGGGGAGTGGAGGAGGGGGGCTAGCTTGAAGATGGAAGAGCCTGGAAGTGGTTACCCCCCTTTCTTTGTGAACGTTCTGTAGTACCCCGGTGGGGGGGCGGTGCGGACCCTGCCAAGGCCACAGAGTGGCACAGCAGGGGGCCAGCAGGAAAGGAAGGGGTGGCCATGCTCAGAGGGTGTGGAGAGGGGGAGAGAGCCAGGTGTGCCTGGGTTCCCACTGCGTTTTCATCACTCGCTGGCTGGTGAATTTGGTCTGACCTCCCTTGGCCTCAGTCTCCCCATCTGTAAACCAGACATAAACAATCGTATGGCCGACCTTAGAAAGTGGTGGCAGTTTCTAAAAACCCTCACTTAGCACAGTCCCTGATGTGGAGTGAGGACCCAATACGTGGCACTGGTTGTTGTAATAGTGGTTATGGGAATGCCCCTGGGCCATCCGGGGAATTAGAAACACAGTCTCATGTGTCCCGTGCAGGGGGGCAGCCGGGTCCCTGCCTGGCTATGCACAGCTTCCTTGGTGGTGAACTTGAGTGAGTGCATGGGTGCCAGCATGTGCCTTTCGCAGCCTCTGTAGCGGGAGGCTGGGAGCAGAAAGGGTCCTGGACCGGGGATGTGGTTTTAGCCTAGTGGATGGACCCAATTAGTGGCTCCTTTTTCCTTTTTAGCTTTCCCTTTCCATTTCCCTTTTCCTCTTTCTTTTATTTGGTTATTTTTTTTTAACAGCAGCAGAGCTCTTTGTCTGAAAGCAATCTTGGGCAGAAACTCAATAGATGACAGAGACAGAGGCAGCATGCCGGGGGAGCGTGGCCTGGGGCTCCAGAGTCCTCCCCTCCTGGCCCCCCACGAGCCCCCACTCAACAGCCTCCCAGGACGTCTCAGGGCCACCCATGAACTGAGTGACCCCCTGACCCTAATGCCCCAAGTCTTCAATCTAGAAATTCATCAGCCTTCTGTCTGGTCCCTTCGATATGAGAGAAGTTGCAACATTCTGCCTGTTCTCCTGTGTGCCCGCCGTGTGCATGGCACCCTGTGCCCAGGAGTCAGATCCCCTGGGGCAGATGATGATAGAGAGGGGCCATCTTCCTCCCCTTCCCGTGAAAATGAATTGGGGGTAACCTTCTGTGAAGGAGTCAACAAATTAAAGATAGTGGTAGTCCTCCGGCTTATTAACTGGACCCCTAACCCTTTGCTTATTGACTTTCAAGGGCTGGTGAATGGTGTCCCAGCAAGCGTGTGTCCAGGGCAGGGACGGAGTCACTTGGCTCCGTCCGCACCCATCAGATGCCATGGGGAGCAGTGTCTTCGGTTCTGGGTTGGCTTCCTTTGCCTCGTGTCTGTGGACAAGTTCATATTCTGATTTTTGTCCCTCATGCTCTCCTAGGAATTGCAGGACAGACACCAGGAGAAAGTGGCCCCTCAAAAAGCCTCACTTTTCCTTTATTCCCACAGTTCGCAGGGCCAACAGCCAAGCGGGCATCACCTCTGCGCCTGCAGGTGGAATTCACCAAGGGTGACCAACCTGCTGAGGCTCAGAGTCTGGGATGCGGAGGGGACTCAGGGCTCTGAGCTCAGGACCCTAGAGACCACATATCAAGGATCTCTCTTACTCATGGGTTTTCACGGGAATTCTACATATTAGTCCCTTATAGTTTTTGTCTATTAACTTTCTTTTTTTTTAATTTTTAAAAAATGTTTATTTCTGAGAGAGAGAGAAAGCACATGCATGGGGCAAAGAGACACACACATAGAACCTGAAGCAGGCTCCAGGCTCTGCACTGTCAGCACAGAGCCCAACATGGGGCTTGAACTCGAGAACCATGAGATCATGACCTGAAGTCAAATGCTCAACCGGCTGAGCCACCCAGGCTCCCCAGTCTGTTAACTTCCTTCAAGGCATTCCTCAGTGAACTCACATCCTTAATTTGTAGATAATCAAACACGACAAAATATTTTTCCTTATGGATCTTGTTCAGTTTTGTTTAAGGAGTCATTTCCCACCTCTGAGTCACAAGATGTTCTCTTCTGCTTTACTCTTCCATGTAGCTCTGCCTGGCCCGGGGAATCTAACCCTTCTGGGGTCCACCTTCATGTGGGGGTGGGTTGGGCCCTCAGGTGGAGAGTGAGGCTCCCCAGGAGAGGCTGCTAAACACTCAGCTTGCTCACAGGCAGGGCTGTCCCCGTCTGGCCTGGCGGCTCAGGTCTGGATGCCATGCCTGCTGGCCCATTCAGACCCAGCCTTGATCTACAGCTCTGCAAAACCAGCGCCATGAGCAGTGAGGCCGTGGATGTGAGCGAGACGGCTCCATAAAGTGCAACGGCTACGGGTTGAGCAGAGCCCAGAGGGCAGTGGCATCGGGGGAACCCCACCGGGGCTCCAGCCCCGCGCCTAACGACCCCCTCGGGAGGCCATACACACCCCATCTGTGCAAGCACAGAGCCCCGGCTGCTCCTTGGATGTGCAACCCCAGTGTCTGGGCTCTGTGGGCACCCAGGGCTCTGACTAGCCACCTGGCCGCTAGCTGCGTGTGATGCAGAGGCTTTCCTTTGGGTGCCAGAAGGTTTGGCGTCTTGGCTTGTTCTCCAGATGAGGTGTGGAGGGAGGGGCTGGCTTTGGCAGGTGACAAGGGCCCTGGTCTAGGTCACCTTTGACTTGCTTGGGGACCCTTTGCCTCTCTGGGCCTCCATCTCCTCACATGTAAGCTAACAGACCATCCTTGCCCTCCGGTGATAAAATTCCGGATTCTCTTTCCTACCTCAAACAATAAGAGGTACTGAATGAGTGACTACCGGGTGTCAGGAGGCAAAGCCCGCACGCACTATACAGCTCCAGGGTGTAGCCGCCGTCATCCTCCCCGCTCTACAGACGAGGGATTTGGAGGCTCTGAGAGGCAAGTGGCTTCCCTGAGGTCTTGCAGCTGGTACCCGGCAGGGATGGAATTCACGCTTCTGTAGTTTTGTTTGAGAACGTGACCCTGCCCCAGCCTTCAGCGCGCCCCCCATGCCCACACGCCACCGTAACTGGGTGGGGCTGTGGGATGTCACTCCCCTGAGCGCGTTCTCCACAAGTGCTTCCTGTTTAAGTGATTTCTGAACATGGCGGTGAGAACAGAGTGAAGTTGTGCCAGAGCCAGACTGAGTCACGGAGGAAGGTGGTCAAGGGGCGCTACCCGTGACATGTGTGCTGCCTCGCCAGAGGTGCAGAGCCACCCCCCTCCTTTCCTTCCCCAACCCCGCCTGCTGTGAGGACCTGGCTGCAACTCCCAGTGGGAAGGGACGCATCTCTGGCTGTAACCTGGGGCCCTCCCCTGACCGTGGTCATTCCAATGCCCCACTTTCCCAGGACCAGGCCGCCCAAGGAAGGAGGGTCCCAAGTCCCTGTTTGCCTCCTTCGCTGCCCGATGCCATGTTCACCCACCAGGATCTCCCGATATCCTCTGATGCCATCAGGTGTGGGCTTTCTGGAAGGGCCTGCCTGCCCAGCGGTGTGGGTGGCGTGTGGCCTGGCGCTGGTCAGTCTGTCTGAAGCAGCTTTCCTGCTGTGGGCTCCATAGTTGGTCCAGAGTGAGTTCCACAGTCCACGTCTATTAAAAGTTTAATTATTTTGAGAGAGAGAGAGAGCGAGCACGAACAGGGGAGGGGCAGAGAGAGAGAGGGAGAGAATCCCAAGCGGGCTCTGCACGGTCAGCATGGAGCCCGATGCAGGGCTGGAACCGTGAGATCACGACCTGAGCTGAAATCAGGAGCTGGATGCTTACCCGACTGAGCCACCCGGGCGCCCCTTTGCAGCCTGCTCCTGTGTGCTCGGCTCACATCGTGACCTACCAAAAACTCTATGATATATTTTAACTGACCAGGACTGTCTGTACTGGCCCCGTGTCACCTTCTTCCCACGCCACTTCTTGGAGCCACTGACACAGGGGGATGCGTGGGCGTCCTGGCCAGTCACTCAGGACTCTGAAAATGCTGAGGAGAGAAGAGGCACCTTGGGCTGGCCGGTGACAAAGCTGGGGTATCGGCGACAGCGTGCCCACGGCAGAGCGCGGCTCCGGGGAGACCTCTGTGGTCCTCATATGGAAACAGAATCACAAAGCAGCCCAGGGGGCCGCACAGCCTGGAGGTCAGCGCGAAGGGCGTGAGCATCGGCCACCATCCGGCAGTTTGGCTTCACAGAGCTGACATCTTGAGCCCTCATCCTGAGGGAAGCGCGTGGAAATCGCTGGAAGGAAAGCCCGGGATTCTTCCTTTGAATATATGAAGCATGTGTGCAAATCGTATACCTCAAGCAAAAACAAGCGCTCTGAATTAGTTGCCACAATTTAACAGGATTTCACAGAAAAATCTCGATTTTTCTGTTGAAAAAAACCTGTAAAGCCTGGCAGGCCCAGGGCCTGTGTTCTTGTGTGGAAAACTTTGGCAGGAGCCGAGGATCCTTGTTCTGACTTAGCTCTGAGCTCCTCATCCAGGATCCTTTCCACCGTGGCCCATGTTCTGCATGCACGACCCCCTTCCCTCGTTTCTTTCTTTTTTAAAATTTTTAAATGCTTCTTTATTTTTGAGAGAGAGAGAGAGAAAGAGAGAGAGTGGGGTAGGTGCAGAGAGAGAGGGAGACACAGAATCCGAAGCAGGATCCAGGGTCTGAGCTGTCAGCACAGAGCCTGATGTGGGCTCGAACTCACAAACTGTGAGATCCTGATCCGAGCTGAAGTTGGACGCTCAACCTACGGAGCCACCCAGGTGCCCCAATTCCTTCCCTCATTTCTGTCTCCTTCCGTGAGTGGATAGTTTTTTGGTTTTTGGCTTTTTTTTTTTTTGTCTTACAATCTTTTATTATATATATACATATTGTATTATATCTATGTGTGTGTATACATATATATATGCAGATCTGTTTCATGTACAATAATCGATTCTTTTTTTTAAACTGTTCTTTTTTTTNCCACCCAGGTGCCCCTACAATAATCGATTCTATGGGATAAAGAGTTTTTACTCCTGTATAGTCCATCTGTCAAAATAAGTCCCATGATTTGAGAAGGTCTGCACCCTTGTCCTGCTCTTATTTTTTAAAATAAAGTAGTTTTTTTACATTTATTTATTTATTTTGAAAAAGAGCATGAGCAGGGGTGGGGCATAGAGAGAGAGAGAGAGAGAGAGAGAGAATCCCAAGCAGGCTCAGTGCTATCAGCACTGAGCCCATCATCGGCCCCAAACTCATGACTCATGAACCGTGAGATCATGACCTGAGCCAAATTCGAGAGTCAGATGTTCAAATGACTGAGCCACGCAGGCGTCCCTGTTCTGCTCTTACTGATTCACAGACCACATGAACCACATGAAGACCATATGAAGGCTCTGAGAAGTCCTGTGATTTCCCGGAGCATAATGGTCCCCATGTGATCCAGGGGGTGCCCCCCCAGGCAGTCTCTGTGCCTTTGGTGTGGTTCCCAGGCTGATGCTTTGGGATCATCTCAAATCCCTGGGCAGGTCTCAGGGAACTGGCTGAGAAGCACCTCTGTGAAGTTGGGGAAGCTGTCTGTTTGACTCACAGAAGGGAAGAAGATCAGGTGACAAACTTCAAACCAAGGCCCATGAGTCAGTGACCGGCCCCCAGCCTTGCCCTCGGCCTGAGTGTCCCCTCACAAGCCTGCCTGATGCCCCTATCCTAAGGTTTAAGTAATTAGAACCTCTGCCCGGTGGGGGGGGGGCACCACTGACCACGGTTCCCCGGCCCTCCCAGGGGGCGTGTCCTGCTGAGGCGTGAGTGCTGACTCAGATGGCCACGCCAGCGCCCAGAGCAGCTCCGGAGATCAACTCGGCCTGTTGAGTTCGTTCGCGTCAGCTGGAATTGCTTGGCGGTGGCTCACTGGAGCACACAGCTGATTCTGAGTCTGTCTGATTCGTGCTCAGCCAGCGAAAGAGTGGGGTGCTACATTCAGTAGGTAATGGCCGCCATGGTTGGAAAGGAAGGAATGGTGGGTTTGCCCCCCAAGTGACATCTTGGCTTTGGTCAGTGGGTCAGTTCAGAGGCCCCTCCTAGGGATGAGGAGAGCCCATGAGAAGGAGCAGTTTGTAGAGGGGGCTGAGGCACGAAGGTAAAAGGAGACAGCAGGACACCTTGGTTGGCTTCCATCAGAGCCCGCCTCAGCATGCCTACCCTTCTCAGAGGCAGCCATGTTGGTACCCTGTGAGCCCCACCTTCCTGGTTGCCTGGACCGTAGATGGGGACCCAATCTGGAGGCTGACTACCAGCCTTTGAAGTGGCCTGGTGGGAATATTAACTGAGCCAAGCAGATCCTCTTGGGGAAGGTGAATGAAAGGCAAAGAGTAGAACAGTTGTTCATTAAAACAGAGGCTGTAAGATCAATACACAAGTGGAGAGAGAGAGAGAGAGAGAGAGAGAGAAAGAGAGAGATTGGGGACAGGAGCTGAGTGGGGTTAATGATGCGACAAAGGCCCATTCCCGCATCCAGTGTAGCACCTCCCAAGAGTCGGCTTGGCCGAGGGTGTGGGAGGGCAAAAGCCTGCATGCGGATTTATCAGCAATCAGTGCCCATAACCCTCTGAATCAGCTTCTGGTCAAAGGGATTTCTCCTGCGCTGAGGGCCTGGCCCCTCTAGGCCCGCAGGGGTCTCAGCCACCTGCTGAGAATGTCAGCGTGGGCTCTTGGGAGCACACTGGGCAGATGGTGGCATGGGCTTGATTAAAATGATAGCCATCTTCAACTAGAACTCGTGCTGTGCCCAGTCCTGGGCCACTTTGGGTGGAGCACGGTGTCCTCCCAGGAGACTGAGCCTTCAGAGAATGAGTGTGAATCCATCACGGGTTGCAGCCGGCTTTAGCTTTTTGTTCCTACAGTAGACATCGGTGGTGAGGGGACAAAAGCCTGGGCTTGCAGGCCACACCCCCTGGGCTTGAGGCCTGGCTCTGCCATTTACCAATCGGGTAACTTTGGGCAAATCGTGTAAGTTCAGTGTGCCTCAGTTTCCCCAGCTTTAAAATGGAGGCAACACTGGCACCTCAGAGGGTTGTTGTGAGGGATAAATATAAGCCTGTCATCTAGTGAGTGCTACTCACTGTCGGGCCTCCTGCCAGGCTCTGAAGGGACAAAGGATCTGGCCCCTGCCCTTGCAGAGTCTAGAATTCAGAGACCACTGAGGGCCACTGCCCACCTTTGGCTTCCACGCTGTGGGAAGACTGGTCTTTTCTGGGCCTGATCTCACCCAGTCTTGGTCAGACCAACATCCTCCGCCTCACGTCTAGACCTGCCTCAACCCCTCTGCCCAGCTTGGGTTGACAGGGGCCGGCCGGGTGTGGCAGGGACAGAGCCGTGCCCAAGGTGAGGGAGACAGTCAGGGCTGGGAGTCAGGAAGACAGCTGTGCTTGGGGCGGGAGTGGGGGGTGGGGAGGAGAGACAAACAGGGAGGGAAGCAGGGACCTCAGCCGAGTGGCTGCCTTGTGGAAGACATTTTTTTTTAATTTTAACATTGATTTATTTTTGAGAGAGAGCTAGAGACAGAGCACACGTGGGGGTGGGGCAGAGAGAAAGAGACACAGAATCTGAAGCAGGCTCCAGGCTCTGAGCTGTTAGCACAGAGCCCGATGCGGGCTTGAACTCACAGAGCGGGAGATCATGACCTGAGCCTAAGTCGACGTTTAACTGATGGAGCCACCCAGGCCCCCCTGTGGAAGACATTTCTTAGTCTGCTGAGGCAAAGCTCCACAAACCGAGTGGCAAAAAACAACAGAAATGTATTCTCTCACAACTCCTGAGACCCAAGTCCAAAGTCAAGGTCAGCTGCACTGCTGCTTCCAAACCCAGTGAAGGAGAATCATTCCTGGCTTCTTCTAGCTTCTGGTGGCTTCCAGCGTACCCTGGCTTCTGCAGCATTACTCCAATCTCCACTTCTCTCTTCACGTGGCTTCTCTCTGCGGGTATGTCTATTTTGTCTCTGTGTCCAAATTTCCCATAGGATACCAGGCGTGAATTTGGGGCAAGGGGACACTATTCAACCCAGCACACTCTTAGCCATCACCTGTCAGAATGAATTCAGTGCTCTTTTTCCCATTTGACAGATGGGAAACTTCAAAGGGCCTCTCTGACCCACCAAGGGCCTCTGAGTTCCTGAGCACACCCAGACACCACGGCCCAGGAGGAGTGCCGGGACCCACCCTCCTGAGGGAGAAGGGAGCGAGAACAGGAAATTCCCTCTCGGGGAGCAATGTCCAAGGCAGCTTATCGGGGCCAGGGACCAGACTTCAGCCTCCCAGCCCTCCTCCTCTTCCTGGGGCCTGATCTCCCTCAGCCCCTCCCTGCGAGCAGGAAGCAGCTTAGCTGACTGTTGACAAAGGCCTGTTCTGTGCTGATCTGGCCAGAACAAGCCAGCGGCAGCTCAGGAAGAAAAGCAGTGGCTGGAACGAGCTGGAAAGAACGTTTATCTGGGGCCACCAGGGGGGAAAGAACTCGAGCCCACGGCCAGAGGCCCGCTCGCCTGGGAAGGGCCCTTATCTCCCCTGAGGTGCTGGGCTCTCTCCTGTGTGTGGTGACCAGAGGCTTGCAGTGCTGGGGGGGCGGGGAGGGGGACCCAGCCCTGTTGCCCATCCTGGGGCCCTGCTGATGCGGATCACAGGGGTATGTTTATCAGGGCAAGGAGGGCCCCCCAGACACAGCCAGCCCAGGGTTATCAAATAAGTGGTGGGTCTACCAACCAGACTCTCTCCCTCTGAATCCTGCTTAACACAGCGCCCCACACAGGTATATTCATCAGCTGGAGCTGGCTCAGGAGTTAACAGCAACTTTGTGCTTCCTTTGTGCCTTGATGGTATCTCCCTGAGAGACGGAAGAACTCCCTCCAGGTCCCACAGCCTGGAGAGAGGCAGGTCAGGACCAGCTCTCCGAGTCCAGATGCTCAGCCTTTTTACTCGGGGGGTGACACCCACGCCATCCGGCCTTCCCACTCCCTGTGAATCAGTCCCGCCTGTTGCGAGAACCAGGTTACGCAGCCGCTGTGATTGTATGAGGGGCTGGCCCTGGCCTCCCAGGACAGCTGTGGCAGCGGAGCTGGCGGGACGCACCCTCCCCCCAGGCCGGCCGATCTGCTCAGTCGCAAAGCTCAGAATGGTTTTGAAGTACAGGTAGGAATTGGCCTGGTTAAGAAAGTTCAAGGAGGGAACTCCAGGCTGAAGAATTGGCATGTGCGGAGGACCAGACAGGGCTGAAGGGAGAAGGGGGTGCGGTGAGAGCAGAAGGAGGTGTGGGGTGGCAGGGACACACAAAGCCATAGTCCACAAGGTCCGGTTCTGGTCTTTGCTTTGTCACTACCTTGCTGTGCAGCTGGGGCAAGTCCTTGCCCTTCGGGGCCTCATCTATGCACTAGGGAGGCACCGGCCAGGGGCTCCCTACAGGCCACTCCTGCCTTGTCGAGGGGTTCCCAGCGCCCTCCTCTTGACACTCCCTGTCAGTGGAAGAGACCACATGCTGATCCTTAGAGAGACCCAGGCTGGCTGGGACCTGGCCCAGCTGTCTCTGGGCCTTTGAGCAGCCCAGTCCGGGACTGGGGAGGGGAGAGACACACGATGTGCTTCTCACCTCTGTGCTCTGGGGCAGGAGGCAGCCCAGCAAAGCACATTAGCCACTCTGACCCTGGGTGAGTCACGTTCCCTCTCTGGGCCCTCCCTTCTGTAAGGCAGCAGGTCACAAGCCAGGGACCTGAGGTCCTGGCCGCTACTGGGGCGGTGGGCGCCGGCGAATGCCTGCGCAGCCTCGGAATGTGTTTACTTCCTCCTGTGCTGGGAGGAAACCGAGCAAGGCCCCTGCTGGAATCCTTCCCAGCCAGGCCGGCAGGCCTCTCCACCCCCTTCCTGGGCTGGCCTCATTGTTTTTGGCAGCCCCTCCCACCGGCCACATTTGGGGGCGTCCGGCCTTTCTTCATCCCTTCACAGATATAAACCTGACCCAGTCACAGATATAAACTGGTGTCAGGCCTTCGGCTTGGAGCCAGGACCCTGCTCTTCCCCAGCTCTGTGTCTAGTCACTGAGGGGCCCTGACAAGTCCCTTGTCTTCTCTAGCCTCAGTTTCCTCTTTCTATGATGCAGGGAGGGGATGAAGGGAGCTCTGAGGGACCCTTGGAGTCAGAAACTCCATGAGGCCCCCTGGGGAGGCAGGGTGATGGCCATAAGCACAGGCTGTGGTTCATTCAACAAGGTTTCAGAGCGGGAATGTGCCAGGCTCTGTTCTAGATGCTGCCGACCCAGCAGCAAACAAGGCAGATGTGATCCCTGGCTTCGCGGGGGAGAGACGGACATCAAACAAACACGTAATTATAAACTGTGGTGTGTGCTGAGGAGACTTACTATGAAGGAACTATCTGAGAGGAAGAGATAGGGCGCCAGGGGAGGACTCGCCCGGGAGGTGATGTTTAAGCTGAGATGTGGAGGAGAAGGTGCCAGAAAGGGACAGGGAGGAATGTTCCAGGCTGTGACGCCAGTCCGCCTGAAGAAATGAGGAAAGACTGGGTAGGTAGCACAGGGATCAAGGACCTGACGATTGTGACCCGAGCTGAAATCAAGAGTCAGCCACTTAACCTGATTTGAGCTCCCCAGGTGCCCCCACATTGTATGTATCCCTTTAAATTTCTGTAAAGGGGATGTTATTATTATTATTACTATTTATTTTACAATTTAAAGAAAGTATTTATTTATTTATTTATTTATTTATTTATTTATTTATTTAAGAGAGTATATGAGCAGGGGAGGGGCAGAGAGAGGGAAGGAGAGAGAGAATCCCAAGCAGGCTCTGCACTGTCAGTTCAGAGCCTGATGTAGGGCTTGATCCCATGAACCGTGATATCATGACCTGATCTGAAATCAACAGTGGGATGCTTAACCTACTGAACCATCCAGGCATCCTATACTATTAGCATTATTAACAATAATAGTACTTAAATGAAAGTGTGGGAGAATGCTTTCATGTGTGTTAGCTGCTATGCCAAGGTGAGGAATTCTTATCACACATTCTAAGTGTCTCCAGCTGTACTGACTTTGAATATATTGCATCACAGAATCAAAAGCTCTTTGCAAACCCAAAACCTCACCCATGTGCCACGGAACTCTGGACATGGGCATCTTTTCCCATGGGGCTCTGGGAAATGGCATGAGGGATGCTCTGAAAGCAGGTGGGCCCTGTGAGGAAGGAAGGGAACCAGGGAAGAGAAGTCCAGGGAGTCCCAGAGCTCCATCAGTAGGACTCTGGTTGGCCCTTCTCAGAGAGAGAACTTGGTTTGGAATGAATGAAAGTGAGTAAGAAATTTCTAACACGTCCCTAACAATTCTACTCCAAAGATGAAATGACCTTGAGAGGTAGTGTTGCGTGAGTTGTACAATTATGCTTTAAGCAATGGTTGGGAGAGGGTTCTATATATTTGGGGGATGGTGGTAAAGGATGTGGGAAAGTGCAAAGAGATAATGTCATCAACTAGGGTTAGATCTGACTACAGGAAACATAAGTGCAAAAATAATAATGGCATACACAACATGGATGCTTATTTATTCCTTCAAAAGAAATACAAAGATGGGGGCTCTAGGGCTGGTGCAGTGACTGACTCCAAATCCTTCCGGTGTGGGCCTCTTCTTCATGGTACAAAATGGTGGCCATCATACCTACATTCCAGGAAGATGGAAGAAAGGACAGAATCAGAAAGATGAAAGGAAGGGGATCCTGGCTGGCTCAACTGGTGAAGTGTATGACTCTTGACCTTGGGGTTGTGAGTTCAAGACCCACATTGGGTGTACATATTACTTAAAAAAAAAACCTAAAAAAAAAAAAGAAGAAGAAAAAGAGAATAAAAGGAAAGAAAGATAAAGGGACTAGGATGGAAAGGACAAAAGATCCTCAGAAGCTCCTAGGTGATGGTTAATGCTTGCATCTCATTGGTCAGAACTAAGCCACATGGCCATGGCTGGTGGCAAAGGAGGATGGGAAATGTAGTCTTTCTTCTGGGTAGCCATTGTTTAAGCTAATAAGTCCATTTTTGTAGGAGGGGAGAACGGAACCATTAGCACGATATTTCCGATCTGTTTCCACTCTAAAAGTTCAGTAATTTGTGATTCTTAACCCTCTGTCACTATAGCCAAAGTCTGAACCCTTGCTCTTGATCCAAAGTGGGTATCTGAGTGGCATAGGACACACTAAGATGGCTGAGGGGAGTCTTGCAGAAATGCAAGAATGTCCTGGAGATAGGGGACAACCTCTCTGTTCTTCAGGCTGATTGAACGCCATCCTGATATTTGGAAGTTTCTCACTGGGAACTCATGAGCCCAGCAGCTTAAAAGACTGCCTTTCTGGGGTGCCTGGGTGGCTCAGTCGGTTAAGTGTCCGACTCCAGCTCAGGTCATGATCTCACGGTTTGTGGGTTCGAGCCCTGCGTTGGGCTCTGTGCTGACAGCTAGCTCAGAGCCTGGAGCCTATTTTGAATTCTGTGTCTCCCTCTGTCTCTGACCCTCTCCTGCTCACGTTGTCTCTATCTCTCTCTAAAAAATAAATAAAACTTTAAAAAAATTTTTTTAAAAACCCTGCCTTTCCTTGGGGCAATGAAATGTTCTTGTCCTTGACTTTCACAGGTTGGGCAATTCATGAAATGCATACAGGAAGGGTATTTCCCTATCTGTGCAAAACTGGAGGTGAAGCTGTTGTCCACCACGTCAAGAAGTGACCTGGATTTAACTGCTGCAAAGAGATCCATTCTGGAATTCAGAACCAGAAAAATGCTTATCTTTAGCTGAGCTCACATGACTTTCTTTCTCTGTTAACAAAGTGCATAATACAGTGATGCTCCGTTGTGCTTGACCCTCTTGGCCTTAGGGCTCCTCCTCCCCCTATGGTAACATCACCTGCTTTGCTGTTGCTTTCGGTCCATGTGGTTCTTCTGCTGGGGCTAATTCCACCTGCTCTTCTCCTCCAGGGGGAGGGCACCGTACCCAGGCCTGGCTAATGGGAGTCACAGTGATTGGTTCCTGGACTGGATAACGGGGAAGTCGGGGCCATTAAATGACATGCCTGGGACTTTTGCTGAAATTGTTGAGGGGTGAGGGAGGTCGCCTTTTCCATGATTCGTACGAAGCTGATAAAATGCAAATCTGAAGTTGCTGGTGACATGTTACGTGATGTAATGTTATGTTGTTATGTTATGTTATTTATGTTTAAGGAAGCTCTACACCCAGTGTGGGACTTGAACTCATGGGATCAAGAGTTGCAGGGCCCACTGACTGAAGCAGCCAAGCACCACCCCCTTTTAAAAAATATATATTCTTTTTCTTTTTTAAATTTTTTTTTATTTTTGAGAGAGCACAAGTGGGGGAGGGGCAATGAGAGAGGGACAGAGGATCCAAAGGGGGATTCACGCTGACAGCAGTGAGCCTGGTACGGGGCTCAAACTCATGAACCACAAGATCATGACCTGAGCCAAAGTCGGACGCTCAACCGACTGAGTCACCCAGGTGCCCCCCATTTTAAACAACTTGCTGGTGACCATCTTTGCACCTCGTAGAATGAGCTTGCTTACGAACGCATGAATGAGGCCAACACGGGGGACAGTAGAGCAAGAATGGAAAGTGTGATGCATTTCTGATGACATCTGAGCCTCTGGATCCCGCCCTGTCCAGCCCTGAATTTCCCAGTATATGAGTCAATACATTCTCTTTTTTTTTTTTTGCTCAAGACAGTGGGGGCTGGGTTCCCATTACTTGCAAAAGAAATAGTTCCCCAAATACACTAACCCAGATAGAATTCCCCTTGGACGTGGAGAAGAGAATTTTGTGATTAGGGATGCTAAGTCATCCCTGGTGCCTCGTCGACCTGGTGCTCAGTTTCTTTCATAGGAAACACGTTGGGAGCTTAATGAGCATGCCCACTGAGCACTTGGCAAGGCAGAGCACTTACAAAAGCGGTTGCCAACGACTCCTCTTCTCTCCGTGCGTGGGTGCCACTCCTCCCACTGTGTAATCAAGTCTGTTTTTCCCCCCCTTAAATCATGAATCTTGGCTTGCTTTATGGCTGGCTTTGACCCGTGGAATGTGGCGTCCATGGCACTGTGCCAGTTCCAAGCATAGGTCCGAAGAGGCTTGCAGCTTCTGCTTTTGCTTAGATTTTGAGCTGCTATATAAAGACGTCCGACTATCCTGCTGGAGAGATCAGGTGAGACAGGAGGCCTGGGCAGCCTCTAGATGTTTCATCACCACACTGAAAGCACCAAACACGTGAGGGAAGCCATCGTGGACATTCTAGTTCTAGCTAAGCAGAGCACAGAGTGGAAAGTGAGGCACATTCCTGGTGAAAGCACTTGGGCCTTTGGATCCAGCCAGGCCTGCAGCCAGTCCAGCTGGATGCAGCTGAATGCAGCTGCCTGAGTGGTCTTAGCCAACGCCATGTGGAGCAGAAGAACCAGATGAGCCCAGCCAACCCACAGAATCATGAGAGGGAGTAAATTGCTGTTTTATGCCACTACGTTTTGAGGTGGTTTGTTATACAGCAGTCGCTGACTGATGCATCCACTTGAGCAACTTTGGAACATCAGGATGTGTCACTGGGTGGCTTATTTGAATTCCAGAAACTAATACCCTCGTAGAGCAATGGTGGTGGGCAGTGCTGGGACTCAGGGGCAGGAGAGCAGAGCATGAGGACTGAGACACTAGACCAATGAGGGGAGGCACTCTGCTTTAGCACTGGGGACCCTGGGGGCCGGGGAACTCACCTTGAAGGAGAGAGAGATCATAGCCAGGTTTCAGCTCAGGAACCTATGCAATAGTGGAGGGCAAACACCGTTTGGGAGGTAGTTATTCAGTCGTCCTGCAGCCCAGCAGCCTTCAAGGTGCGTGTGGGGGCGGGTGGGGGGGTCGGGAAGCGGAGCCTGGTAGCCATGTAGCCCGGTGCTGGATGCGCTGGCAGGGAGTAGCCCTTCCACAGACCCCGGGGACAAGTGGAGGAGGGAGAGTGGGGAGGGATGGTCAGACAGAGGCAGGGCTGGGTCCGCAGCTCTGCGATTACAGACCATTGGGTCCTTACGAGGTTAGAAGGCCCCGAGCCTGGAGAAGCAAAGGTAATGGTTTTTTTTGTTGCTGTTGTTGTTGTTTTGATGTTTATTTATGTTTAGTTTTGAGAGAGAGAGAGACAGAGAGAGGCAGAGCATGAGCAGGGGAGGGGCAGAGAGAGCGAGGGAGACACAGAATCTGAAGCAGCTCCAGGCTCTGAGCTGTTATTGCAGAGCCCAAGGTGGGGCTCGAACTAGTGAACCGCGAGATTATGTCCTGAGCCGATGTTCGATGCTTAACCAACTAAGCCACCTAGGCGCCCCAAGGGTAGTGATTTTAATCCTCCTACCCTCTTGTTTTGGGGTGGGATTTAAACTTCGAGACCAACTCAGATCCTTCTAGGAAGTGGGTGGAAGGAGGCGGTGGTCATACATGCCAGAGAGCTGGGACCAGCTCCGGAACCGCAGCAGGGGAGCTGACCCCGGACCCCCAGGCTCCACATGCCTAGCTCCCGGCCGGCCCTCACGTGTGTGAACGTGTGTGTGACTGAATACGTGTGCGTTGTGTACATGAGCCCTTGTGCGAGTTGTGTGAAAATGGGCATGCGTTTGCATGTGTTGGAGAGTGTGAATGTGTGAGTTGAGTGTGTACACAAGAGTGAATACGAGTGCCCATGAGTGTGTGTTCGTGGGTATGGGTGTGCTCGTGTGAGAGTGTCAGTGTTCGTGTGCGCCTGGATGTGTTTGCGTGCGCGTGCATCTGAGTGGGGGAGAATGTGTGTTAGTGTGAGCGTGTCCGAGTGCGCAGATGTGGGATTGAGGACAAGAGTGAGTGTGTGCAGGGTCTGACCTTTAGAAAATGAGTCAAAGACGCTGCAGGTTGACCAGTGCTCCCAGGACAAGTCCACGCCAGCCACGCGGTCACCCCGCCCCTGGATGACCCGGCCGGGCTGCCCTCCTCGGCCTTCCCCTGCCCCCTCCCGGGGTTCGGTCACAGCTGGACATTCCTGCCTCTCCTGGACTAGACTGGGACTGGGCTGCCCGCGCCGAAGGCTGTCCTGAGTGTGGGGGTGTCGTTCGCCCGCGACCCGGAACCCAGAGAATGCTGCCGTGCGGGAGGCACTGGTGAAACATTTTCCCGACAGCAGTGAGGCTGAAAATCCCCAGGCCTCCGCCTTCGCAGACTGCCAAGGTCACGAGCTCCCTGCCTCTCGGATTCCGCTCTCTGCCGCCCTCTACTGGGCGTCTGCCGCGGCGGATGCGGAGGGGAGCCACCGCCCCCATCCCCACCCAGAGAACCGAGCTCCCTCCAGCATCCCGCACACCTGCTTAGGCAGGCCCGACACCCCCAAGGCCTGGGATCCGGGTTCACTGTCTCCTGGATGCTACTTGCTGGTCTGACACTCAGTAGATGGAGCCCAGCCTGCCTCGGCCGGGCACCCTCGCGGACTCTGCTGAGCTGGCCCCTGCCTGGGCGGGAGATGACTTGGACAGGGACACACCTGCAGCCAGAGGGTGTGGGGGTTGCCCAGACACCTCCACTCCACCCACCGCCTCCACCATGGTGTCATTGTCCCCAGGGACAGATAAGGACGTTGAACTTCAGGGCCCAGAGCCGCCTGGTGTCCAATGTCCTGCTTGCTCTCTCCAGCTACCCAGGAACCAGTGCCCTGCCCTCGGGTGAGACAGGCTGCCCGCCTCCCATCCTGGGGCTCCCAGACGGTGCCAGTGTGCCCCCTCTCTTCTAGATCCCCCCTGTAGAAAAGGAGAAACAGAGAGAGGTAGGACACTCTAGTGATTGGCACCACTCCCCATGGAGACCCAGTAACTCTGCCTTTGCTTAAAGCTAAATGGGCTCCTCCCCTGTCACTTTCTCCAGGGGGAGCCTCTCCCTGACCTCTCCATGTGGCCTCGCCCGTCCACCTGCAGTCCTCACGGCAGCCAGGATGGCCCCCACCCCAGGGAAGGCCTCTGTGCCCCACCCTCTTCCCACACTGCTCCTGCCTGGACAGCTCCGGAGCCCTGAATGCCGCCGGCGCTGAGACTCCATTTCTAAGTGAGATGGCTGGGTAAGCCACTCCTCTGCTCTGAGACCCTCTGTGGCTCCCAGGCAGACAGGAGAGGGCCCAGATGGTTTAGTCTGGCATTGGACACCGTCTAATACCACTCCGGCCATTATTCCTCCACACTGTGGGTCCACAGGAGTGGTGGGTTTCCTTCCGGGCCAGCCTCCCCGGATAGCTCGTGAGGTAAGTGAGAGCAGCAGGCTGCGTCCATCTTATCTCCGTCTCCCCAGCGCCTGGCACAGAGCGGGCTCTCAGTGAACGTTCCCCAAAAGAACCAATTCACTCTTGTTACTAACGGTAAGAAACATTTTTTAGCATGGACTAGTATCGTGCTGCATGCATGCATGACAAGTATTCCTCATGTCGTCCAGATGCGAGAACCGAGGCACATATGATCAAAGTCACATGCGGGGTTCTGCCCCAGCCTGTGCCCTACCCGCTGCCCTAGACCACAGAGTGCCTGCTCCTGTCTTGTAAGCATGCAGGCTATCTGTCCCCTCTCCTACCCGCCGCACTCCCCCCTCCCCCCCAGCTCCACCTGGGCCCAGCGGCCCTCCATTCTGTTCTCACTTCAGGATCAGCCGCGGGCCTGGGTGGTGCCAGGCAAGGCTCTGGCAGGTCTCAGGTGCCTGGCCGTGGCTGAGCCTGTCAGGGAGGCTTCCGGGGTGGGTTCTTTAGAGAAAAAGAGGGCACCTGCTCTTTCATGTGCCTCAACGAGATCCAACAGGTCTGTTTTAGGTCCTGAAACTCAAGTTAACTCACATGACATTGAACTGATGCAGCACTGGTGAGGCCTGGCCTGGGAATCGGGGCCTGCGTACAATCACAGACTCACCGCGTGACTGTGGGCAAGGAGCTCAGTTTTGCCGAGCCTTGACTTTCGTATCTGTGCAATGGGCATGAAAATATCCCCCTCGCAGCGTCACTGGGAGCATGGGATGTGAGCTGGCATGGGAAGGGATTCCCTGAGATGCAGATGAGGGGCTGTGATTGCCCTGTGGGAGGGGGGTGGCCTAGTTTAGAGGCGGTGAGAAGGGAAGGCAGGGCAGATGCTACCCAGCCGGGCATAGGCTTCTGGGTAAGGATGTGTGTGCTGGGGATGGAAGGCACCAGAGAAAAATGGGCTCGTGAAGTCTGGCGGGGCCTCTGCTGAAGCTGCTGGGGGTTCCAGAAGAGCTGCTGAGTCACCTCTTCCTCTTCATTCTCTCTCTCTCTCTCTTTTTTTTTTTTTGTTTAAGTCTTAATTGCTCTCTCTGATTACAAAAGCAGCCTTACTGATGCTCATTCTTAAATTTCAAACACAAAACGGTGATGCATGGAAGGGAGGCAGTCTCCCATGTTCGTGCGCCCCAGCTGTCGCCCGCTGTTGACATTTTGGTGTGTGTTCTTGCAGGGTTTTGATGACCAGATACATATTTTTTAATTAAACAAGCATGTTTCTTGAAGAAGATTCAAAGTGATGCAGACTCTGTAATATGTACTCCCTCCCACGCCCTTCTCAGAACCAGCCACTATTAACAGCTTGGTAGGGACCTCCTGTCACCTTTAATATGTGCTTCCGTCCCCAAGCAGGCTTCCATGAGGAGGGGGCAGCGGTGATCACACACACCAACGAAACAAAGCAGTGCTCAGCATAATTGGTCAGCAAGGATTCGCGGTCATTTTATATGCAGTAAAAAGAGTTGTTCCTCCCTCCCGCAAAAATGGGATCATACTGTGCATACTGGCCTGTCTGGTTTGGAGGGGGAATTATGTGCAAGATTAGTCACAGGGATCCTGAAGTTCACCTCGGAGATGGGAAAATCTTGCGCTGAGACGAAACGACTTGGTTGCATAAGTGTAGGACAGGAGAAACCTACATTTCCCAGGCTGAGTCACAGCCGCCTCTGTGATGTGGCTGCAGCCCAGGCTTGCATGAGTAGATGCTGAGCTTTCAAAATGAGGGAGGCGATGGAGTTTCTGTAGCCTGGGCCTGTTGTCTGTCCATCTGGGGTCTCCTTTCCCTTAAAGGCTGTTGCAGCCCTCCGTGCATCCACATCCGGCTACCCCCATGGTACCTTCTCCCGTGAAATGTCTGAAATGTCTCCCTCTTGTGTGTCATTTCTCACCTCCCTGGAGCTCCCTTGTCCTTCAGTTTTCTCAGCCTCAGTGAAGGCGCCAAAGTCGGCTCGAGCCAGCCCCAGGGAGGGGTGGAGGAGGCAGAATTCTGCTTTCTGACCTTCCCTTCCTTCCTGCCTCAGATCCCTCAGGAGTCCTAAGGGCCTTCACTCCTACACATACCCACCTCTCCCCACCTCCCCCTTCTCCTGCTGTCTCCTCTCGGACACCCTACAATCTATTTGCCACCCTAGAGCCAGAAGACATTTTTAAAGGGGACTTTGATCTTTTGGGATATGTATTGTGGTGAGTGGAAAGGTATGACCCAAAAGGTATGTTCAGGAGCGTCTGGGTGGCTCAGTCGGTGGAACGTCCGACTTCGCCTCAGGTCATGATCTCAGGGTTCGTGGGTTCGAGCCCCGCGTTGGGCTCTGTGCTGACAGCCAGCTCAGAGCCCGGAGCCTGCTTGAGATTGTGTCTTTCTTTCTCTCTGCCCCTCCCCTGCTTGCTCTGTCTCTGTCTCTCTCAAAAATAAATAAACATCATAAGGTATGTTCAGATCTGTTCTTGGAATCCGCGAACAAGATGTTTTTTTGGAAAAAGGGCCTTTTGCAGATGCGACTCACTTAAGGATGCTGAGAAGCAGAGCTCATCGTGGGTTTCCCAGGTGGGCCCTGATTCAGTCGTGAGCAGTGTCCGCACAGAACCCACGAGGGGATTGTTCACACAGAAGAAGGAGGTGGCAATAAAGGGCAGAGATTGGAGTGACGCGGCCTCAGGCCAGGGAAACCACCGGAAGATAGAAGAAGCAAGGAACAGGTGCTTCCCTAGAGCCTCCAGGGGGTCATGGCCCTGCCAACACCTTAAGTTTGACTGTCTGGCCTCTTGAAGTACCAGAGAGTGACTTTCTGTCGCTGTGGGCCACCCGGGTTGTGACTATTTGCTTTGGCAGCCACAGGAAACTAATGCAGGTAATATACACTTGTGGTTAAAATCATAGAAAATATAAATGCCGAGAAGACTTGCTTTTCTAGGGAACCACTGTTATTAGGTTCTTTTATATTTTCCCTGGGTTTCTTCAGAGAGACGTGAGACAATGTGAAAGGGGAGGGGCGCTTGGCTGGCTCAGTCTGTAGAGCATGTGACTCTTGATCGCGGGGTCGTGAGATCAAAGTCCACGTTGGGCACAAAATTTAAAACAAAACAAAACAAAACAAGAAGAAAAAGAAAATGTGACAGGCGATTGCACTTCCATCCCCCTGCCCTGTGTAAGAGCGATCTTTTAAAATGTATCTGGCTGTGTCACTCACTGTCCTTAGAGGCAGAAGACCC
>NW_027530642.1:3944302-3992220 GCF_008692635.1 Crocuta crocuta
GCAGCAGCCCCCGGGACCCCGGCCCCTTCCCCCCAACCTGCCCCTCAGCCCCATCTTCCCGGTCCTTCTGCCTCAAGGTCTTGACACCCATCCTTGCTCCCGCCCGACCCCCAGGCCCTTCAGTCCCCACTGTCATCTGACTTGTACCCAGGTGTCACCCCCCGCCCCCCCACAGGAGCCCTCCCTGCCCTCCCAACTTAAAATGGCACTCCCAGTCCCGCCCCTTTTCACACTCCTCCATTTCATTTTCTTGCTTGAATGTGGCACAGTGTAAACTTGACTTGCCTCGGTGTTGGCTTTCTTGTTTCTGTCAATCTCCTGCCCTAGCGCCTGATTCCCACTTCCGCTCTGGGCACCTGAAACTGCCGGGCACAGAGTGGGGCCTCCGTAAGCGTTTGTCAGGTATGTGAATTAACCCTGAAGGCCAACGACTCCCTAGAAATTGTGACATACATTAAAGAAAGAGCTCTTAGAGCCCACGGACCCCGTCAAATAGTACGTGACATTTCGTGTGACGTGCGTTATTTTCCATGGGGATGGTTGGCCGCTTTCATTAGATTCTCAAAGAGGTTCTGATCCCAAAGATGGAAAGTGGTCTTAACCATTTTTTTAAAAAGTTTATTTATTTATTTTGAGAGAAAGAGAGCACAAACGGGGCAGGGGGGAGGCAGAGAGAGAGGGAGAGAGTCAGGCTCTGTGCTGTCAGTGCACAGCCCATCTTGGGGGCCCGTCTCACTAACACTGAGATCAGGACCTCAGCCAAAATCAAGAGGCAGACGCTTAACCACCTGAGCCACCCAGGCGCCCATGAAGGGGTTTTACAATCAGGGCTTGACTGTGCAGCAAGGAACAAAGTTCAATCCAGTCTCCAAGGCCCACTAGGGGCCCTGGGTGTGTTTAGCCTGGAGGAGAGAAGCCCAAGGAATCCAGCTCCACTGTGTGTAAATCTCTGTAGGCAATGAAGAAACAAGGAGAAATAGCAAGAACTTCACCCCCACAGGGAAAGGCCCTCCTAACAATCAAAGCTGACTAAGGTCATAGGACTGACTAGTGAGGTGGTGAGTTTCCTGTCACTGGAGGTATGCAAGCAGCTGTGCATGCTCCTGTGTCAGAAATTGTTCTAGGATGAGTAGGCTGAGGAAACACACAGTTCTGGGATGTAGGAGTGGTGGATGGCTTGGGTCAGAGTGGGAGGTCTCTAAATTAATGTCACTGTGGTTCCTTCTGGTTAGAGTGTGAGTGACATGGCCCTGTGTGTCCCAGGGTGAGGCACTCGAGTGTCATCCCCGTATTCCATGTAAAAGGAACAAGTCTGAATCTATCCCCTCCCCGCCTGCTCCCATGACCCTCAGAGGGATCTGAAATGTAGGGACAGGCCTGGGCCCCCTCTTCTGGTCACTGCCCTTTCACAGCAGTGACTTCAGCCTATACAGGCTGCCAGCCAGGAGCACTGGCCTGCTGGGGTGTGTGGTCCCCCGCGGGCCAGACTGTCCTCCCCTGGGCTCCCTCAGGCTTCCTCAGGGTCAGCAGCTTTCTTTCAAGCCCTATCTCTTGGGACCAGAGCATTCTATTTCACTTCCTTTGTCCTGAGCGTCAGATCACATCCTGCGGCATTTCGGGGCACCTTTTTGCCATCCCTGAGAGGCATCTCTCAGGGAGCCGGGAAGCCTTTCTCCTTGAAGCAGGAAATAAAATCTCTCTACTGAGCTAAAGGTGCCAGCTTCCTCAGGGCACACCAGACGGCAGACGATGGTGCCTCAGGAGGGGCCGTTGGCTTCAAGGCCAACAGCACGCCCTTGGGTCCAACAGTACAGCTGGGATCTGTAGCAGGGTCCGGTCCGGGTGGATGATGTCCCCACCTCGAGGCAGCTGGGGAATGTTCTGGGAGCTGAAGGCCAGATTGGACACACCTCTCTCCAAGTTTATGGAAGAAGTGGTTGGCATGGATGTGGGCCAGGTGCTAGATTATCCGGTTAGACTCCCCCAGGTGTGCTTCCTGACGGAGCTGTTCCCCAGCCATGGGACCCTGGACACGTGTCTAATGCTCGGAACCCGTTCTCTGTCTGTACCAAAAGGACCACCACACGTCTCATAAGTGACATAGTATGTAAAAAACAAATTCACAGGGCCAGGCACAGAGTGAGGGCTCAATAAATCAGGTGCTATTTTTACTATTCGTGGTGGTAATAGTAGTATTTTAATGAGTATTGATTAACTCTTTGGGCCTCTGTAAAAGTATGATGACAATATGCACCTCATAGCAAGGATCAAGTGAGATCATGGATGGAAAGTGCATTCTGAGTGCCAAATCCTACATAAATGTGTTGGCTAATGATCATGGATAACGTAACATAATAATGAGAAGTACCGAGCAAGGAGACTTGTCTTTCCCGGATCGGCCACAAGAGGGCACCCTTTCTCCCTTGCCCCAGTCATGCCCCTTCAGCCACTCCTGCAGGAGAAAAGTCCAGGCTTCCCAGCAGCAAAAGGAGGTGTAGACTCTCACGCGAAGAGCCTGGGCCTATGTAGCTCTTGGGATATTTCACTGGACCTGTCACCGGGGGTGCCAATTCCTTCTCCCCAGCGGCCAGAGGCCTGTGGCCTTTAGGGACGTGTTGAAAGCTGTTACTCCTTTGGAGCTGTGATCGGACATGGTCTCCACGATGAAAATCTGCAAGGGACACGCAGGATCCCTTATTTACATTCACACGTGTGTGATTGAGCCTGGCCTCACAGCCGGGGAGTTCTCCGATGGCCTCGTCCACTGCTGTGTCCCCCCCCCCCCCCCGAGCCCGGTGCCCGCAGTCCACAGTGTGGAGCCCTGTCAGGAAGGCCCAGCATAGCTGGCAATAAGATCCCCGGGGTATGGAGTGGGTGTTCTAGAAGGAACCACAGCAAGGACAAGGCCGGTGAGCTGCTGACTGGGTCCTGTTTCAGAGCTAAACAAACTGGGTGTGGGGATCGTACTGTGGGAATATGGAGGGGTAGGAAACCACCCCATGGGGATGGGTGGGGCATAGCCCACAGCCCGGGAGCTCGCCCTTGGCCTGCCTCTCCCTCTCCTTCCCTGCGGCTCCCACGGGGCCACGTGCCCGCACAGGCTCTCAGGGGCCTCGGATGTGGAGTGTAGGCATGCAGACATTGCCCTCAGCCTGTTCTGGGGTGCGGAGGAGAGACGTGGGGAGGCCTCGTGTATTTGGGTTGTTGGATTTTTTTCCGTCAACATGTAGCAGAGCTTGGAGGACCACACTAAAGATGGAGTGACTGTGTTTAAAATGAGCCCAAGTGGGCGCCTGGGTGGCTCAGTCAGTTGAGCATCAGACTTCGGTTCAGGTCATGATTTCACAGTTTGTGAGTTCCAGCCCCGCGTGCTGTCAGCGAGAAGCCCGCTTCGAATCCTCCGTCCCTCTCTCTCTCTGCCCCTCCCCTGCTTGCTCTCTCTCTCAAAAATAAATAAAAGTTAAAAAGAATGAAAAAATGAAATGACCCCAAGTATTGGCTGTGATGCCTGTGGTACAGCTCAAGTCCAGAGTTCATGCTGAACCCTAACACCTGCGGGAGGTGTGATTTCCTATTTGGCCTGATCAGTCACACCTTTGGGGCTGAAGGGGAAAGGGTGGCGTGTGGCTAGGCTCCTCAGCTCATGAGCCGGTCCCACCCAATGGATCTTACCTCGTGGGACTCATTCCTTCCCTAACCTTCCACAGCCCAGTGTTTCTAGACATAGGATGGAAGCTTCCGGAGGCTTCTGACTGCCCCGATGTGGGGCCTGGTTGGTGTCTATGCTGGCCTCTGGACATAGCTGACAACAGAGGCACTTGGGGATTATGTCAGCTGGGGTTGTGTGCTGGGCTGTGTCCTCCCCAACTCAATTCGTGTTGAAATCCTACCCAGTGACTCAGAATGTGGTAGTATTTGGAGATAGAGTCTTTAAAGAGGTAATTAAGGGGGCGCCTGGGTGGCTCCGTCGGTTAGGTGTCAGACTCCTGATTTCGGCTCAGGTCACGATCTCACAGTTCATGGGTTCAAGCCCCCCATCGGGCTCTGCAGTGACAGCACAGAGCCTGCTTGGGATTCTCTCTCTCCCTCTCTGTCTGCTCCTCCCCTGCACGCACTCTTTCTCGCTCTCTCTCAAAATAAAACATTAAAAAACCATAAAGAGGTAATTAAGGTTACATGAGGCCATTGCGTGGTCCCTAATCCAACACGACTGGCTTATAAGAAGAGGAACTTCGGACACAGATACACACAGTGAAGACATAGAGAACACGGCGGTCTGCAAGACGAAGAGAGAGGCCTCAGAAGAAACCAACCTCGCTGACACCTTGATCTTGGGCTTGCAGCCTCCAGAACTGCGAGAAAGTAAAATTCTCCCGTTTAAGCTGCCCAGTCTGTGGTACTTGCTGCGACAGCCCAAACAAACTAAAACAGGCTGTGGTTGCTTCCTGGCCTTCTCCTCCTCCCCCTTTCCCCGTGTTCCCAGAAAGAAACAGGACACAAGTCGAGGGTCCAGCACTTTATTAGAATCACAGGGCACAGAACCGATCGCTTGGGTCTCACTGAAGGGTTGTTTTACCCTCTACCCACCCCGGAAGCCTCAGAGAGACAGCCCTGCCCCGTAGGCCGGGCCAGCGGGAGGAGGGGGCAAGGGCAGGTTCAAAGTATGAACACAGACTTGGTGTGTTCCCAGCGTAGTGTTAGCCGGGTGATCTCAGGCAAGTCTCTTAACCTCTCTGAGCCTTGGCTTCCTGGTCTGTGACATGGAGACTGAATGAGACCGTGCCTGTGAAGTGCCTAGCGCGGTGCCGGCAGATTGTAAACAGTCAGTGAGGGAAGCTGTTTTGATTATTTATTAGGAGCCAGTTGGCCAGCTCCGTGGTCTGACGGCTCCGGTCTGTGAATGAGGGGGAGGGGATCTATCCTTCATAAGCGTCTTCAATGCCGCCCGCTAGGGAGGCGGGCCGGGCCACAGGTGATCGCCACCTGGGCCCTGGGAGTACGGGGATCAGACCCGCAGGTGAGGATCCTGGGGCCAAGGCACCTACCAACTCCGTTGAAAAGCACTTAGGAAGGGTTTGCAGAAAGTTCCAGCGCAGCGCCCGGACCACCTCGCGTCTCTGGCATTCGCTCATTGAAGACACAGTCTTCTTTTTGTGTTTTTATTTTTGTAGTTTTCGCTTTTGGCTAAGGACTCGCCACGGGCCGCCGAACTGGGCATCGATTCTGGCTGTGCCTTTGGCGGCCTGCGTGAACTTGGGCTGGTCATCGCAGCTGTCAGCCTCACCAGCCACACCGAGAGCTTTGAGGACGAAGCCGGGCTACAGAAGTAAACCCTAAGAGACGGAGGCGTCACAGGTACTGAGGTGATGGCGCAAAGCGTGTGTGGCGGCGAGACCCCCGGTGTTCCTCGAGCAACTAGGCAGGTGTCACCACAAGAGGGCGCTCTGGGCCTTTCGTCTTCCGGGCTTTGAAAAACCTTTCATTTCCCTGTGGTGGCATTCCAAATCGAACTAAGATTTATGGGTTTTCGTGTATCTGACTGACTTAATGGACTGTTAAAATAAACTCGTGTGCGTTTATTAGTTTATCAATAATGTAGATGCCCTGCCGTGGCCCCTACCGCAGGGCACCCTGGGAAGTGGGAGGAGGGCCAGGGCCCAGGACCGGAAGAAGCGGTACCGGAAGGTGCACGGGTTCGACCGCCCCGCAGCCAGGTGCCTGGACCGATTTCCCGAGTAACGCGGTGGTGACGTTCCCACCTCCAGCCGCACTGGAATGTTACGAAGGGGACACAGTGGAAAGAAAAGGCAGCTTAAAGGGCAAGAACGCCGCGTGCAGCCCTCTTACCTCCGGCGCACCGCCCGCTACTTGAGCCGCATCTTGTCCTGCGAGCTGCGGTCCCACGGGGACAGCTCGGGGCGGGAAGGAGGTGAGTCCGGCTGCTGAACCCTGACCTCAAGAACAGTATTTCCAGGAATCCCCATCTTAGCATCTAAGGGATTCCTGGGAAAACTGGACCGTGAGGACAAGGTGAGAGAGCGGCCTTCGGCCCCGAGGCCCCGCCACGGCCCTGAGGACCCGCGGAGTCTTCCTCGGCGGTGAGCCCCGTCCGCGGAAGCCAGTGCGCAGGGGACGCCTTGCAGGGCTGGCTGATTGACTGGAACTTCGAGTGCCCTTGGAAAGTACCTTCCCTGCGGTCGAAGGCCGTGTTGTTGACCAGAAACCATCTGGCATCCCAGCCGCCCCCCTCCTCCCCACCCGAGACGGAGGGGGGCTGTACGTATTCCTGAGCCTCCAGCCAGAGGGAGGGCTTGAGTCTAAACCCTGGGCGAATCCGGTTCTCAGTCTCCGGCAGCTTCCTCCCTGGTGATCTCCCGCAAACTGCTTAACCTCAGTTTTCCTCAGCTGTAAAATGGGACAGGAGGGGACCTCCCGGATAAGGTGAGACAGATAGTTTGGGAGGAGGGGTGGAGTAAGGCAGTCCATAGGGTTAGTGGAAACCGTCTAGGTCTGTCTTTGCTAAAAGCGACCCAAGATGTAAGGAGAGGACCAGATTTATTTATTATGTTCTCCTCTTGCTCCCCCCCCCCCGCGCCCCCGCCAGGTTCCCAAATCACATGCCCTGGGTAAGAACATGAATCTGAAAGCAGGCAGATTAGGCTACTACCTTGACTAACACAATCATGAGCGGCCTTGGGTGAATTGCTTAACTGAGCCTCACTTGTCTCATCTGTAAAATGGGTCAGCAACGCTGGCCACCTTCCAAGCTTCTTGGGAGGTTAAATAAGATTGTGCTCAGCCCAGAGATTCTCCTCTGCTGTCCCATATTTGTCTGAAGCCTCTGAGACAGGTCGGACATTTGTGCAATGCCTGACTGGCCACAATAGCCTGGAGCCAAGGTTAGGTACCCAGAGAATGAGTCTGACTCAAAGCTCAGTACTTTTGTCTTTATGCAAGGGTTTTTAGGAACTGTCCGATCCACATAGGATGAATGGGTTTCAGCTCTGAATCTTTATCCGTGGCTATTGGGGCCTTAGTGTTGAGAAGGGTTTTGAAGGTGCATCTCAACTCTTCAAGAGAGGATGCCTTGACTGATGAGCAGTGTCCCCCGTGGGCTCAGAGAGAGAAAGCGGAGGCGGGGTGTCAGACAACGGCCACCACCGCATGCCCCCCAACATCTCAGCTCCAGATGGACAGACTGGGGCGCCGGGAAGAGTCAGGACTTGCCCAGAATCATGAAGCAGGTAGCGGCACGGGCAGGACTGGAGTCCAGAAACTTCCTCAGCACAAGTGGCTGACGGGCATGGAGACTGGAAACACTCCCAGCCTTCCTGGTGTCCCCAAGCACAGTGACCACTTACCGCTTCTGGGCGGATAGCTGCTGAACAACTTCTCCCTTCCCGAGCTACAGTGCTTCATCTCAGACTCCCAACTGACCAGAGATGCAGCACTGCACCTCAGGCCGGGGGACAGGGCGCCTTGCTCGGTGCCAGGAGCGGGGTGGGGGGTGGCCTCTCCTCCCTAGGCAGAAGAGGGGGGTGTTAGGGGGGGCCCACAGTGCCACCACGCAGCCCTCCTCCCAGACATTGCCGTAAGTGTCCTGCCTGGCGTCGGAGCCCTCTGCGACCCCCCCCTCGCCCTCCCTTTTCTTTTCCTTTTTTTTTTTTTTAAAAACCGGCTTTGTCGAGATGTACTCCACCCCCTCAACGTGAAGTGTACAACGAGATGGTTTTTAATACCTTCACAAAGTTGTGCGTCATGATTAAGTTTAGAGCGTGTCATCACCCCCAAGAGGAACCTCTTGCCCTGTAGCCCCTGGCGTCCGCCAGCAGCCCCGGCTCTGGGCAGACCCGGTCTGTGTCCGCAGAGCAGACCCCCCGATATGGTGGCCCCATGCCCCACCTTTGCCCTCTGCACACTCCAGCCAGACGGCACGTTCGCGGTCACGGAGGTGTCCCTGCTCCCACTCCCCCCCAGCTCCCCAGCCATCCTCACACAGCCTTCCAGAGCGATTTTTCAAATGAAAATAAGCTCATCTCTCCTCCATGCTTGCAATCCTGGGAGCGCTCTCCCTGCGTCCAGCTAAGTTCTGAAACCCTCAGCAAAGATCAGGAGGGCCTCCTCCTCTTCTCCGGCGCCCACCACCCCTGGATTCCTAGGGACTGCTTCCCCTCACACCCCCTGCCGTCTGCCTTTCGTGAGCTCCGTGCCTACTCAAAAGGCTGCTTTTTCCGGGAAGCCCTCCTCGACTGCTCAGACATCGGGACCTCCTGGTTCACGTCCTCACACATGCGGTGCCCTCTTTCTAATCCTGCATTACTCGTGGGGTATAGTTTTCCCTTCCGACCTCCTCCGCTTGGGGGCTGCGTGGCCCACCTGTGAGGCAAGGGACCCGCAGGCTGGACTCACCACCGGTGGTAGATTCTGGCAGTGCTGGTTGAACAGCTGAATTGTTTCCTCAATCTCATTCTTACCAGGGTCAGAGCTCTTTGCATCTGCCTGGGCTAGTATCCGGTTCCCTGGATAGTTGGGTGGATTTGGGGGTGTCCTTGGGCCTTGTCGAGGTCTTTGTATGTGATGTTGGGCCTCAGGGATGCCATTTGGTGGATGCACAAATGGCCATGCAGAGAAATTGTTTTCTGCTTGTGAGTGGGCTTGGGTGGGAATGTCTGAGTGAGCAGACAGAGCTCCCCTGTCCCTCCTGCCCCCGGCAGCTCCCAGGACACCCCCAGAGGACCCTCCTGCTTTGCTGGATGTCTACTGAGGTGGCCTTGATACTGGATGACATATACTTTCAGAGATACCTGAAGACCCAAGGGCAGGGTTGGGTAGCCTATCTCCTTAGGGCCAGGAGAAAGCAAAAAACCACACACTTCCTTTAAAACAAAAAATAAAAAGCATGTCTTGTGTCCCTATCAGAAATCTGAAACTCGGCCCCCCATCCAAAGAGTGTCTCTCTCTGGTCTGCCGCTTGGGGCAGGCCGGGCCCCATGGCCTCCTGAGTGGGACAGCCCCCTCCTGAGGTCTTCCCAGCTAAAGAAATGCCTTTCTCTAATGTGGAATTCTCCTGTAGGAGCTCTTTCTGAGCTGCATTTAGCCGGGGAGTGATCCCAACGACATAGGGCCGCACCTTCGGGGTCCTGGGCAGCCCACAGCCTGTCCACTGCACTCCTGGATGGCTCCCACCCGCCTGACCACTTGAAGGTTTCGGTAAGAAGCCGGGGGCGGGGGTGGGGTTGGGTGGCTGTCCTGACAAAGTGAACTTCCATGGCTGGGAACCAAGCTGATAAGGCCAGGCTCCCGCATTCCTTGCTGCACGCCGGTTTCCAAAGCCCTCAGCTGCCCGCCTTTGGCGTCCCCAGGGCGGCACAGGGAGTGAGCCGTCTTGCGGAGTATGTGGGCCTCGGCACTAACTACCTGCGGAAGACTCCGCGACAGGGGAGGAAGCCCCCGCTTGGTGCCCTCTCGCCTCCCACCCTGTTCTGGCTCCCGCGCCCTCCCCTTGGGTCTCAGGCCCCGGGCCGGGCCCTTGCAAGCCCGGTGGCAGGGTGAAGGGTAATCACAGGCCTGGTGCTCCCTCTGCTTTCCCTTCCCCGCGTCGCCTCGTTATGAGCCCTGCTAGAGGTTCCCACGAGCGGCAGCGAGTCGTATTTACCTGTTATCGATGACCCGGGTTAGATGTAAAAATAGTGTGACAGTCCACAGACGTGGCACAAATACAAAGGGGGCCGTGCCCTGTGACGCGGAACTTTCAGGACAGCCGGTGAGGCCCCCCGGGGACTGTGGTCACCTCCGTGCGGAGGACCAGGACGCGGAGGAGACGGTTCTGTGGTCACAGCGCGGCTTGACGCAGGGGAGTTGAGGGCTATTTCCGCACACCCCATTGGGCTCGGAATAGTGTTGCAAAGATAGCACCTCTGCTGCGTATGGAGGCAGGGAGTGGGTGGGAGGCATCCCACATCCCCGTGGGAGAAAGTGATGCCAGGACAGGGGCTGCACGAGCAGCCTTAGGCTGGGGGAAGCCATTCGCCCCCTTCTCCTCCAGCTATAGGCTGCGTAGTTCTGGAAAAATCACAGTGACGCTGACTGTAATAAGCACGGTCATTTGTTGACCATTTTAATCGTGCTAATCCCCTTGGATTCCCAAGGCTCTGTGAGAAGGGAGTTTTCCAAGGCCATCAAGTTAGGAGCTGAGCTGGGTTCCTGACTCAGAACAGCCAACCCCCGCTCCCTCGTTTTCAACCTCTATGCTGAATGTCTCCTCCCCTGGCCAATTTTACCAATCCCCGGGGTTTGGGCCGGGGTCTAACCACTTCACCTGACCATTCAGCAAACCTCGGGTGTCTTCTACCTGCCGAGGGGAGGTGGGACTGAACCGGATGTGGTCCTTGCCCTGGAGGACTGCAGTCAGGCTGAGATGGAAGGAAAACGTGCCTGGCAAGGCAAATAGGGTGCAGATCCAAGTGGCACAAGGGAGAGTCTTAAGAAAGGACCGCCAAGGTCTTAGAGGACAAAGAGGTTCCCACCCCAGGCGGGGGAGCTGGGAGGACTTCCTGGAGGAGGAGGTGGTGGGCCAGGAGGAGGGGCAGAGATGCAGGAAGACTGTCCTCTTGCCCGAGGACTCTTCCCCTGAGTCTTTCTTACTTGTCCAGCAGGCAGACAGTGCTGGCCCCAGCCCCTGGTCTCCTTCAGATGAGAAGGAGGTCGATAGCCCTCCTCGTCCACTTACCCCACGAGCGGCTCCTTCTTACTCTTGGTCCCCAGTCAGGAGACAGAGGGCCATTTGGGAGACCTGAGTTCCGTTCCACCCGGTGTGGTCACCTCTCCCACGTGCTTCCCCTCTCTGGGGCTCCATTTCCCCTCTGTCCAAGGACACCATTGAGCAGGTGGCCTTAGACCCGTATAGGACAGATTCTTACCTGGTGCCGGCCATTGGCAGTCTGTGGCGTCGCTCCCCCCAAAATGGGCCAATTTCCCCTCCTTGCTCCCTACTGTCTTCAGGAACGGCTGCTGAGCCCGGCCGGGGGTGGGGGGACTTCGGTCTTCTTGGGAAGCTCCAGGAAGGCTGGGAAGGAGAAAATAAACAGTGGCTGTCTGGGTTTTCTCGCCAGGCCTGAGTGAGGAGGCCTCCTTGGCTCCTTCCCTTATATGGGCAGGCTGCTCTGGGCCAGAGCCCGTCCCCACACTCCCCCACCCTCCACCAGCACTGAGGGCCGGGGGCCACTGCTGGGCACCTGGGACCCTGGTGCTGCCAAGGCTGGGGCTGGGCTGAAGATAGGGGGTGGGTCCCAATACATGTCTCCATAGGTGCCTATATCCCCTGGCTGCCTGTCATGGCCTGGAGGCTACTGGGGGTGGAGCCCATGGGGAGGATTTTTCTTTTTTAATGTTTATTCATTTTTGAGACAGAGACAGAGACAGAGCGTGAGTTGGGGAGGGGCAGAGAGAGAGAGGGAGACACAGAACCTGAAGCAGGCTCCAGGCTCAGAGCTGTCAGCACAGAGCCCGAGGCAGGCCTCAAACTCACGAACTGTGAGATCATGACCTGGGCTGAAGTCGGAAGCTCAACCGATTGAGCCACCCAGGTGCCCCAGGTTGGGAGGATTTATACTGGGATGAGGGGTGGAAGAGGAGGGTCTCTACCAGGTCCTGACTTAATCCCCAATTCACAGTGTGGCCTTGGCCAGGCCCTTTCCTTCTCCAGCCTCTGTTTCTCCCTGTGTCAAATGAGGGTGTGGAAAGTACTAATTAACCCTCACAGTGAACTGCACAAAGGGGGAGCTTTTGTATCTCCATTTCACAGAAGGGAAAACAGGCATGGAGAGGCCAGCTGTACCACAGCTATCCAGCTAGAAAGGGAGGCTTTGAACTTGGGGCTGTCGGCCTTCAGGGTCTGTGTTTTGAATGGGTTTGATGGCTAAGGCTGCTCTCGGTGTGATATTCAGCCACTCAAACATGCCATATGGAAAAGGCATCTATCTGCTGGAAGACCAGAGGGTCCAGTGCCCAGCGGCCGAAAGGAGCCTGACCTGTTGAGCAATGGGCACACCAGGCTGTTCATCTTGGTGTTCCCAGCACATCATTCAGGGCCGGAGCCGACTCAGGGCTCAGGAGAGGGGAGCTGTGGAATCCCTGGATAGCAAGCCTCAGGGGTCACATCTGTGCTATGGGCACAGTCTCTCCAACTCCCAGGCCTGCTCTGATGATGGAACAAAATGATGGATGAGAAAGCACTGAGATGTCACCGTTAAAATTGGCATTGCCTCTGTTCATAAGCTCCTTTTTCCCTCTGAAGTGCTTGCTTGTGTCTTGTCCCCAGGCTGTCGCTTCCCAAGCTGACCAGTTCTCGCCTGCCCTGCTGCGGGACTGACGAGGATAAATCTGCTAGGAGCCTGGGCTCTGGGCCCCGGCGGCAGTGATCCTGGGAGAGGCTTCAGGAAGGGAGACAGGAGGGAAGGAGGGGGACGGACTGCTGGGAACAGCTCAGAAACGAGCCTTGCACAAGCACCGACATCCTGTGTGCTCTTGACCCAGCCCATCCATCATCCCGGCATCCTCCCAGACCCCCAGCCCTCTTCCTGGGGCNGGGGGGAGAGGTGTCTGCAGCCTTCCTAATCCAATTTGTTCAGACCCGGGCTCTGCCACTCATTGGCTAGCAAGTGAGGGCCGGGAGTGTGCACTGTGCTGGAGCCCACGTTTGCTCGCACGTGTGGGGCGCGCAGGGGTGAGCAGGTGTGCTGCGTTATGTAAGCCGGGCCTGGGCCTCATCACCTTTCCTGGAGCTCCTTGCCAGAGCCCTTCCTCCCCGCCCCCCCATCCGGTCTTCATCCACTTTTTCCACCCTCTGGAGACCCGGTGCCAGAACCAGGCTCTGTGGCTGAGAGTGAGCACCTTCATTCGCTCTGAGCCCATCCCTCGCCCCACCTGCTGCTCCTGCGGGGAACGAACACAGCCAGGGTGGAAGAATGTGATGGATGGGACAAAAACCTCGACGGTTTCTTGGGCTTCACCGTGTCCCCAGCGCTGGGGACACACCTGACCTCACAGACCCCTTCCGAGGCCCTGTGAGCTGGTTACCGCCAGGCTCCCCAAGCTTCTAGAGCCCCACCGTGTTTACTCCTTCGCAGGCAAGACTGCTGACTCCCCCAAGGCTGCCATTGTCCGTTCTCCACAGCACAGAGGCTTTCCCTTGCTGGCTTGCAGGGAGCGTAGGCTGGGGTGGATTCTGGCTCTGGCTTGGGTTTCCCCGTCTTTGACTCCACTTCTTTGCTCCTACAACCCACACATAACGGCTTGGATGCCCTGCACCCCATCCATCAGTTGGGCCTTCCTTCAGCTCTCCCCAGTGCAAGGCCTAGTTTCCTGGTCATTCCGAGGGTTGGACTGGGGAGCGTACCCTGGGGCGCAGGGCTGCTGCGGGAGCCCCCAGCGGCAGGGCTGGGGCTGTGGAGGGGGTGGGGGAGGCACTCACAGCTCTGTTTCCTCGGCCCCTGCTGCCTGCCCTCCTCTCTGGTCCTCAGGAGGCCCTCTCCGGGGTGCTTGCTCCTCCAATGTCAGGGTTGCAGGCGTGGCTCCCACCAGCCAGTGCCCTTGCCTGAAAGAAACAAAGATACCGCCTCTCAGAAGGATGCTGGGGTGCCCGTGGCCAGAGCCCTGCCGTCCGTGGGTCCTGACTGGCCTTGCAGACTCCAAGGGACTGAGGATGAGCCTGGCCTCCTGCTGGGTCCCCAGATGTCTTAGGCTGAGCCTGCTAGGATCTTCCAGGCTCCCAAGAGCCTGCTCCTCTGTCCCGAGGCAGCCACTGTCCCCAAGTTGCCTGCCCGGATTTCCAAGGGAGTCTTCTGAGCAGCTCTAAGCTCCAAGAGCAGGAGGGGCCGCCTTCCCTTCCCAGTACACAAAGTCCCCATCATAATGGGTCTGGAAGGAAGTTTCCCAGAGGCCCCTCTGACCAGTGGCTCCACCTCCGGCCTCATACGTCAGCAAGGAGCCATTTAGGGGTGGGTCAAAACTTGGGGTCACCATGGTGGCCAAGACCGAAGGGACAGCCCTGAAGCCGCCCGGGACTGCTACAAGCTGCCCAAGCCTTTCACCCTGCAAAGTGCTTCCTTCCGTAACTGAGGGTACTACCTCCGCCAGGGGTAGGGGTAACTTCCCCGCTTAACCGAGGTTCACAGTGGCCCTGTAGTGTGCCCCACGTCATCCACTAGCAAGGATCAGAGGCCAGCTTGAACCCAGGGCTGCTCACGCTCAAGCCAGCCATCTCCTGAGCCTGAGCCTGCTGGGTGACCCTGAAACAAAATGCGCATCGTTACGGTCACTGCAGAAGCCGCCGTGCCCTCTGCTGGCCTTGCTCATTTCCAAGAAAAACGAGGGCCTGGGAACAGGCCGCATCTGGGAGCCAGATGGCACTACAGCGAGAGAGGGCTGAGCTCGAAGCTCCGCGCAAACACACGAACCCGTGCCCATAGCCTGGCAGATCTGCACTGGATCTCGCCCCTCGCTCTTTCTAGCTGTGCGACCAAGAGCGGGTGGCTTCACCCCTCTGAACTTGGTCCCCGACCTCAGGCTTCTTTGTGAAGGTCAAATGAGGTCTGTGTCAAATGCAGGTGCAGTTGCAGGCGCATAGGGAGCCCACATAAATGGCCGCGATTTGCATTATGCGCCCAGGGCTGGAGCCACAGTGAGGCATAGGCATGGGAGGGAGGGAAGCAGGAAGGATGAGGGCAAAGGTCCAGAGAGGCATCCAGAGAAGACGTGGATGCTGGGGTGGGAGCCACCACGTGAGGCCCCTTTCCACGTCCCCTCTGTTATGCGGCTTCTCTGCGCCTCTGTTCCCAGGGCGCCCTCCCACCCCCTTGACACCCCAGCTGAGTTCACCAGCCTCACACGCTCCCTACTTCCTCCCCAGGGAAGCCTGCTGCTGGGGACTTTTGAGCAAGCCCTGGGAATGCAGTTTGAGGCTGAACTGATGGAGGGAAAAATAGTGAAGAGAGGGAGAGGAAAGGAGCCCCACCTGCCTGGCCCATAATGCCAAGCCTGCCTCAAGGGGCTCAGGCCCCGGGAAGCTGGGGGCTGGTGGATTCTGTGCTTCCCATCCACCCTGACCTTCCAGTGAGCACGAAGGCAGGGACACACAGTGACCATTACAATAGCCACTAACCGCTTACACTGGGACCTGCTGTAATCATAACAAGAGCTTTCAATGTGCTCCACACTTGCTAAGTCCTTTACTGTGCATAGTCTTCCTCCCAGTCACATAGGAGTTGGGTACCATTTTCATGCCCATTTTACAGATGAAGACACTGAGGCTCGCAGAGGTTATAGCACTCCCTCAAGGTCACGTGGCTTGTGAGTGTCAGGCTCAGGATTGGCTTGAGCCGGCCCAGCGTGCATTTTCACGGCTGCCCTGTGAGACCCAGCTCTTCCTGGCACCATTTCTACCGAGCGACAGCCCGCGTCAGCATCTCACGGTGTTTTGTCGGGCCTGGGTTAAATTTGATGGAAACAGGGTTGTGAGCAAAGAAAGCGTTTGCAAGGCCACTGGAGGTATGTGGGCCCTGGCAACGCTGCACCTCTCCAGAAGCAGGGAGCCTTTTCAGTTTTTGTTATGCCTCTTGTACTTCTCCCTCGCATGCTGTCTGTTTAGAACAAACCAATCAGCCACAATAAAGGGACTGGCTCTCCCTTCTGCCCTGTCCACTTTGCAAACAAGTGGGACCTTCAGGGTCCCAGTTTGCTGAGACTGCATGATGCCTTCTGGATACTACATATGCTGTTTCTTCTGGAGCGTGTCGGATGGGAAGCACAGCCGGTTAGACACCAGGTTACCTGTAGACACGCGGTGTGATTGTGGGAAAGAGCCTTCCCCTCCCTGGGCCTCATGGTGATGTGGTGGGGAGGGGACCAGACTCCATGGTATCCGATAGGGGCAATGGCTTGACCCCAGCCCATCCCCTTGGTGTTAGTGTCAGTGGGAAGGGAGGTGGATGGTCTGCATGTATCTCCTTGGAGCGAGAGAGAAGGGGCATCAAAGGTTGAGGTTGGAGCCCACCCTACTGCCCAGCCCAGAGCAGGTGACAGGGACCTGGGCCATGTGGGTTTTCTGCAGCAGGACTCAAAGTCTCAGAACATTAGTGCTGGAGGCACCCTAGTCTCACACCCACTGCTCAGATGAGGACAGCTGAGGTACGGAGAGGAGAAGGCACCCAGCTCAAAGTCAGAGGCCCAGCTGGGACTGGCTCTTTCTACTCACTGAAAGATCCTAATCTGTTAGATCTTAACAAAGAAGCCCTGGGAGGGAGGCAGGAGAGAGGGAGCCTTTAAGTTCCTTTGGCTTTGAAGACGGAATAATCATGACTTCCTTTTCTAAATATCTTTTGGCCCTTCCTAGAACCAGATGGCGGATGTTTGGAATTTATGTTGTAAATAGTGTTTAAGAAGGGGATGGGGGTGCAGATGTGTTACTTTCTCCATCCTCCAAAAGCCAGATCTGAAGGAGGGAATGGGGGGGAGGGGAGCTGGGTATGAGATTGGGGAGAAGAGAGAGGAGAGGGGGAGGAAGGAGGAGGAGTCTCTGGCTGAGGGGGAGGGCAAGAAGGAGAGAGGCAGAGAGAAGAAAGTGAGTGAAAAGGGGTGAGGGGTGAGCCGGGGTGGGGGAAGAGGGAGAGAAGGTAGGTGAGGGAGTTGGGGAAGGGGCTCCCGAATGCAAGCTCAGACAAGCTCCATCTTGAGTTTAGGAGCCAACTCTTGAGTTTTCTAAAAATAGCTCAGCCTTTCCCCCAGCGGGGCTGGGAGCAGGGACGGGAGAGAGGCACGCTTGCCCTTTTATGGTAAGAAAAATTCAGATCCCCAGAGGGGGAGCTGGGCCCTGAGTCTGTAGTTCTGGATGAGGCCCAGCCCTGGGGTGCAGGGTGGGCTGGGCCGGGTGGGGGCTGTGACTTGGTGGCATGTCTGTCCTCTGTGAAGAAGGGGCTGAGGTGGCCACCCCGGAAAGCCCGGGGGTCCTGGTGGAGTGATGGGTGGAAGGCCTTTTAGAGACATCTGGTCCACCCCATCTCCCTGCTTTTAGAAGAAGCTGCACCCCAGAGAGGGGAAGAGACTGTGTGGACATTTGAGGTGTCAAGGTAACCAGGTCCCAGGTTCATGTGCAGATGGCTAACATGACCATTACCCTAAAGGGCAAAGTGTGGTTAGTGGAGAGGGCACTGGTCTGGGCATCAGGAGACCCAAGGCCCACTTCCCACTTGCACACGGTTTGCTGTGTAACCTTGAGCAATATGCTGGACCTCTCTGGCTTCAGATTCCCTTGCTGGGGTGATCTTAAGGGCCTTCCCAGCTTTTTGCCTCTCTGGGGGTTCCAAGGCTGGACAGCAGGGCTTGGGCATGGAGGATGGTGCTCCCAGTAGAGGGAATCTGCAGGTGGCTATCTTCTTCCTGGCTGACTTCCTGTGCGGAGGCAAAGGCTTAGATGGATCAAGACAGAGAGAGATGAGGCCTGATGGGAGACTGAGGCAGATCCTGGATGGGATCTCTGTTTTAACTGGTTGGGTCCAGCCCCTCACTGAACACACGGAGGCCAGAAAAGCCCTCATACTCATGGTCATGCTCAAGGTCATATGGAGCACTGAGGCAGAGCCAACAATAGAACCAATAGCTTCCCCTCCCCGCCTTGGGCTCCTTCCTCCGCAGGAGGCCTCCCATCTGCAGCAGACAAAGTGGGGGGGAGGGGGGGAGAGCTAACTCTGGGCAGGAAGAGAGCGCTCCTGAGCAGAGCAGTTAGAACTCAAGACACACTGTCATTTTTTGACTACTTCTCAGAGATAGTTATGTCCTGGTGGGGTACCTGCCTCCCTTCTGTCCGCTTCCCTTGGCTTCGAGAACCATGTCATAGCTTCCATCTCCGGACCGAGGCCGGGAAGAGGTCAGGAAGGACGCACCGCGCTGGGCGGCCACTCTGGCAGTGTGAGCTTGGGCAAGTTCCTCCCTGCTGTTGGCCTCAAGGTTCCACATCTATAACACGCTCTTGTTAGATTCCTTTTAGCTCTAACAGGATAATGACACTAGGAGTTTAAAATTCAACACCAGGAATGATGATTAAACATCTTCCAGGATCGCCAGGGTGAGTGAGATGGATTCAGTACTACTCTGTAGCTTTATAATTCATTGAGGTGGGGACCCAGGGCCCAAGGTTCCTGGGAGCGCCAGTCCTGAACCCGGGCTGGTTCTCTGACCCGCGGCCTGAACCCAGAACCTACGCTCCCTGCCCAGGACACTGCCCAGACCTGGCTGTCCCCTGGACTCTTCCCTTGCCTCTACCCTTTCCCACACGGCTACCCTGTGTGGTCCCCCTTCCTGTCTGCCCACAGCCCCTCTCTCCACACCCAGGCTCTCTGTGACTCAGCCCAAAGAGGCTTGCTTTCCTCTTCCAGCCTCCTGTGACACCCCCGCCCACGGCTAGGGGAAAAGAGGGACAGGAAAGAAAGAGGGACAAAAATAAAGCATCTTGTTCTAAATTGGAAGCTTCCCTGTGACCTTCCTGGAATTTCCATGTAGACTCTCGGGGGCGTGTGAACAGTGTGTCCAGGGACCCCGGCCCCCTCCGCCTCATTCCTGCCGGGGTGGAAGGCCGCCGGCTGAGTGCTCCCTGGGGACCCGGCCTTATAATCAGGCTCCAGGTCTCCCTGGTCAGTCCTGGTGGGTTCCCTGGGAAGGGCGAGAAGCAGCAGGGGGTGAAAGGAAGTGGAGGGGAGGAGGGTCCCCAGAGGCCCCTTGTGAAGTCAGGGCAGAACTGATGTCATGCCTGACTAGGAATCTGTCACCCAGGCAGCAAGGGAATTCAGTCCCAAGGCAGCCAGGCTGTGATACGAAGTCCCAGGCTGGTGGTGGGAAAGGCCATGAGGCTCAGACTCTTGTAACTCGAGTTCTCTCTACAGTGTTCATGCTAAGCTTGCATACCTCTGGTGATGGGAGCTCAATCACCTCGTCTCTCTTTGGACAGACTATTGGAGACTCCTTCCTAATATCCCACTGACACCCGCCTCTCTGGGACTGCATGTCCTGTCCTTTAAGGCTACAAAGAACGAGTGTCTGTTCCCTAGGAAGTTCAGAGGTTTAAAGATGGCGACTACAGCCCTCGGGCTTTCTACCCCTCCTCATCCCACCCGAGGTCTCCTGTCCCATTATTTGATATCTCAGAGTCACTAATGCGGAACTCCCAGGGCTCCCCCTGCTCTGGGACCCTTGGCTTGATGGTGTTGGGGGAAGGATGCAAACAGGCTAAAGACAGGGACTCCCTCCCGGAGACAGACACCAAGAAGGACATCTACCACCTAATGGCATTTTGGTTGCAGGCGATTCAGGCCGCTTCACCATCAAACCTTCCCCACTCTGCCGGCCTCAAATCTCACCGAACTTCTAGACCTGACCCCCGTTCCGGCCAAGCACGCTTGTTTGCTGCTCTGAAAGTGTCGTAGTCCCGCCTCCACACTTCCGCATGCAGAACTCCCACCTGGAAAGCCTTCCCCGTTCTTCCCTGGGTACCCAGAGCAGGCCCCTGCTGCTCTGACCACCCGCACTCCAGGCGTTCCCTCGCTGAGAGTCTGGGCAGCCACCATCGTCCGGGGGACGGCCCGAGCGATCTCCCTTCCATCCCAAATCCTGGACCATCACAGCCTGAAGGGCCCAGAGGGACAGAGAGACTGAACCGAGTGTGTTAGCTGCAGAGCTGATTCTCTCCTTTCCTCCCCATCTCGCTCCAGCTTATCTCAGCCGACGCCCCTGGGCTCAATGGGGTTGTGAGGTCACATGCCTGAGGCCTGACAGGCTCCCGGCAGACTGGCCAGTGGCCTTTGAGCCCTGGAGACCAGCCAGGGGTGGTGCCATGGCTGCTACAGGTGCCGTCTTGAGGCAGCAGCCTCCCTCTGGACACTTCGCCTCCATCCTTGTTTGCTGAATGAGGAGGAGGAGGAGGAAGAAGAGGGGGAGGAGGAGGAAGATGGTACAGGCAGCTGAGCAGTGTCCCTCTTAAGGTCACAGGGACCAGTGTGTTTCCCAGTTTGGGGCTTCTCCCTCTCCTTTGGAGCATGGCTTGGGGCAGAGGAGGGCCATTCAGGAGGGGACCTAGGCTTGTGGCCCGTATGGGTGCTCAGGGAGGGGCTGGGGTGAGGCTGTTTCCCCCGGCCTTGGTCTGGTTCACTGCCCCCTCCTCAAATGGGCTGTGCTGGGTTAGGGGCATCCAGGACTAATGGACCCCCCCCCCCCAAGGGAGCCTCATCNTTTGCATTTTGTATGTGGATGGAGGTAACAGTACTTCATCTAGAAGGAGGCACCAGCCTTCAAACGGTCCCCTTTCCAAATGCCGAGTTGGTCCTATCGGGCAGGCCAAACCTGAACTAGCTCTCGCTCATGGACTCAGTGGGGTGGCACTGGAGCTGCGGGTGGGAGGTTCCGGAGCCCGCCAGACCTGGGTCTGAGCTCTAGCTTCTCCTCTTACAAGCTGTGTGACTTTGGGCAAACGACCACCTCTCTCTGAGCCTCTGGGACCCCAGAGAGGGGACTGTACTTACCTCAGAGAGTGCTGGGCAAAGAGCCGGGCACTTGGGAAGACTTGGCATGTGGCAGTTGTTATTTTTGAAAGAACAAGGGTAGTTTATCTCCCCCACCCCCGCCCCCACCGAGGGAAAGACGAGTTGGAACCCACTCCGGCACCTCCTTCCCTCCCAAAGACACTGCTTTTAGTAGAATTAGTACAACAGTTTCAGTCACCTGTGCTCCATGGCGGCCCATCCAGAAGCAGGTGACCCACCTTCCGAAGTAGCCGCAGAAAATCAGCCTAATGCTATGTCCCAGGGCCTGTGTCATCAGGCAGGCTCTCCTCTCACAGCATCACAGAGAGGGTGAGTCCAGTACGATAAAGTGTTTTGAGAGAGAGACACCACATTCACATAAGTTTGTATTACAATATATTGTTGGAATTGTTCTGTTTTACTATTAGTTATCGTGCATTAGTCTTACTGCGGCTAACTTCTAAGTTAAGCTCTATCACTGGTGTGTATGCATAGGAAAAGCACAGTACGTCCAGGGTTCAGGCATGACCTGGGGGTCCTGGACGAGGGGGTGGCTGTCAGCACATTTTAGCAGTTGTTTGTTACTGACCACTTGCTATGTGCCAGTCGCTGTTCTGAGGGCCCTGTGAGTTTTAGCCTGTTTAATCCAGGCCACTCCGTGGCCTGAGGAGACAGCAATTCTCATCATGCCCTGTGTCACACAGTTGCTGTGAGGAAGGTCTGGAATTCAAACCCAGGCAGCCTGACTGCCGTTTGGCACCTTTAAACCACCTGCCTCTTGCATCTTTAAAAAATAATTTTTTTAATGTTTATTTTTGAGAGAGAGAGAGAGAGAGAGAGAGAGAGGGAGCAGGCAAGGAGTGGAGAGAGAGGGAGACACAGAATCCAAAGCAGCCTCCAGGCTGGGGGGGGTCAGCACAGCTGACAGCGGGGCTTGAACTTGTGAATCGCGAGATCATGACCTGAGCTGAAGTCAGACTGAGCCACCCAGGTGCCCCACCAGCCTCTTGCTTCTTAGCCACATTCCGGCAGCTGTCTGAGCCCCCCAGTCCCAGTCCCCTCCTCACCTGGGCAGAGAGTAGCACCCCACCTCTGAAAGCCCCCTCGCTCAGGAGTGGGCCTCAGTTTCCTCATCTGAACAGAAGAGACCTGTATGAGTGGGTCTCCACGGGCCATGGGAATGGGTGATTCAGGCTGGGCGCTAAGGCGTGTTCTGAACTGGAGAAAAGGTTTCTGGTGGAGAAGTATGGCTGCCAGTAAGTCTCTTTTGCAAGCGGGGAGGGGGCCGCCTCTGCGGTTCTTGTATGTGTAGTGAAGCCCCATGGGGCCTGTCTAGACAGGCCATCAGGAGATGGCGGCCACCATGGGCTCTTTCCCCCAAATTCCTGCAGATGATGGGGCAGGCGGCCTCGGGTTGCAGCGTAGCTGCTGCACACTGCTGGGCTGGGGGAAGGCCACGTGGGCAGGGCCCACTCCTGCCTCGGAGCCCCAGGGTGCTCCTTGGCTTGGTGCACGGAGGACAGATTTCTAGACACCCAGGTGGACAGTGGCGAGCAGCAGTTTTGTTTTATAGTTTTGTTTGCAGTTTCTCTCTCTCTCTCTCTTTTAAGTAAGCTCTAGGGGCGTCTGGTTTTATAGTTTTGTTTGCAGTTTCTCTCTCTCTCTCTCTCTCTCTCTCTCTCTCTCTCTTTTAAGTAAGCTCTAGGGGCGTCTGTCAGTTAAGCCTCGACTCTTGATTTCAGCTCAGGTTACGATCTCACAGCTCACAGTTCGTGGGATCGAGCCCCACATTGGGCTCTGCACTGAGTGTGCAGAGGTCGTTTGGGATTCTCTCTCCCTCTGACTTTCCCGTTCTGTCTCTTGCTTGCTTTTGCTCTTTCTCAAAAATAAATAAATATTTTAAAAAGTAACAAGGGAAGCTCTATTCCCCATGCGGGGCTCACCCTCATGATGCTGAGATCAAGAGCTGTGTGCTCCACTGACCAAGCCAGCCAGGCACCCCACTTTCTTTCTTTACTATACAAATTTGATAGACATGAAATAAAGGGTATAACATATATACTTTAAGAAATCTGACAATTTGGGGGCACCTGGGTGGCTGGGTCAGTTGAGTGTCTGACTCTTGATTTTGGCTCAGGTCATGATGATTGTGAGATAGAGCTCTGGGTCAGGCTTTGCGCTGCCGCCTCCCCTGCTCATGTTCTCCCTCTTTTTCAAAAAAAGGAAGGGAGGGAGGGAGGGAGAGAGAGAGAGAGAGAGAGAAGGAAGGAAGGAAGGAAGGAAGGAGAGAGAGAGAGAGAAAGAAAAGAAAGAAAGAAAGAAAGAAAGAAAGAAAGAAAGAAAGAAAGAAAGAAAGAAAGGAGAGAGAGAGAAAGAAAGAAAAAGAAAGAAAGAAAGGAAAGAAAAGAAGGAAGGAAGGAAGAAAGAAAGAAAGAAAGAAAGAAAGAAGAAAGAAAAAGAAAGAAAGAAAGAAAGAAAGGAAGGAGAGAGAGAGAGAAAGAAAGAAAAAGAAAAAGAAAGAAAGAAAGAAAGAAAAGAAGGAAGGAAGGAAGAAAGAAAGAAGAAAGAAATCTAACAATTTTAAGTGCTGTCAAGGCGGGGGATGCTCATATCCAACCGGTAGGAGCGTAACTCGGTTCAGTCACTTTGGAGAACAAACGGGTGTTTCCAGAACCCAGCAATCTCTCTCTCTAGGTATCAACTCCAGAGAAACTCTGACTCAGGGGCACCAGGAGACGTGGACAAAAATGGTCCTAATAGCAATGATCAGAAAGGCCTTCACGGTTTTTGCCAGACTCCATGACCCTGAGCCCTGGGGATTATTCACTTGGAAAACTGTGGTGGAGGCAGGGCCCAGGCATAGCCCAGCACTGGGGACCTCAGACCATCTCCCACGCACCTCAAGGCTCACATGGGGAATCAGATCCAGCCCCAAGGGTCCATGGTAACCCTGGGCCTGGAACTTTCTATTCCTCAGAATTATGTGTGTCAGCTCTTCCCCACAACCGGCGCCTCTGGGAAAGGGCTGATTTTGCTCAAAGAGCTTTAGCGTGGCTCTTAGGGAGCAGTGACAAACAAAGTCCATTCCATCCTGGGGCAGCAGTGGGGCTGAAGGAAAAGTAGTGGCTTTGAAACTTAACTAGAACACTTGGCTTCAAGTTCTGGCGAGATCGCCCTCTTAACCAATCTCCTCTCTGAAATAGGATTTCTGCTCACTGCTTAGAGGTGCCATGGTGGGCAAGCCAAGAGCGTGCATTTTGGAGCTGTGGACCGGGTTCAAATCCCCTCTGCTACTTGCTTGTTGGGTAAGCTCCAGGGGTTTCCTGCTCTATAAATTGAGGATAATGGAATGATGTTGATTCTGGCCTCTGGGTAATCCTGGGAGGATTAAATGATAATATGAGTGATTCAGCCTGGTACCTGGCCTCCCAGGAAATCCTCCAAGTATATTCACGGGGTGCATTGGAGTGGCCAAGGGGCAGGGCAGGGGGTGGGAGAGCCCCGGGGAGAGACCGCCTGGGGCAGCTGGCACAGTGCATGTCCAGCCTTAACAGTTCGGGAGCTGTGTGACCTTTGGCAAGTCACTTCACCTCTAGGACTCAGTTTCTTCTTCTGCACAATGGGGCTAAGAATTACACCAACCTCACAGGGTTGTTATGATGATTTAGTGAATTATTTCACAGGAAGGCCTTAGGTAATGCCCGGACCATAACAATCGCAATATAATTCTCGTATCTGCACCACCACCATGGAGTCCAGGACTGGGGAAGCTGGCTGCTTCTGTTCTAGCCCTGTGGTCAGCTCTCTGCATGACCTAGAGCAGCGCTCTCTCATTGAATGATCCAGTTCCCTCAGCTATTTGTGAGGCACACACAGCATTTTAAAATTCTCCATGTGTGGGAATTCCCCCCGGGAGCTTGAAATGTAGATTCCTGGGGCCCCATCAACGGCCCCCTGTCAGTAGATGAGTGTATAGTGGTTCAGACACCACGCTTAGGGACACATGGCCCCCACAGTGTCCTATAAATGCAGGCAACGAGACCTTGCCTACCCCTTTAGGCATCTCAAGCGGTTCCTCCTTCTGGGCCCCTTAACCTCTGACCTTTGAACTCCTGCCTCCTGCCTCTTTCCAGACCCTGTTCTCTCTTGAGCAGCTCTGAGCGCTCCCTGTCTGAGTTTCATTCCCACTTCTCTCCAGACAGAGCTAAGGTCATCTTGCCCCTCGAGAGGAGGAGCCCCATTTACCCTGATCTTGTGTGCCCACGTCCCTCCCTCTTCATGACAACCAAGTGACGTCAGAACCAAGACCGTGCTCATTTTATAGAGAACGCTGAGGCTGGGGGGATGGCAAGCGACTTGCCCAAGGTCACTTGTCTGATGAGTAAACGAGCCAGAATTGGACCCAGGCAGTTGGATTCCAGAGTCTCCTTTGGGACCATTGTGGCCTCAGGCCTTATGTGATCAGAGTGGGGGGGGGGGCTCTGGTGTTGGAGGGTTGTGTCCACCCTGGGCCCCCGACGTGGTCAGAGCATGTTCAGAAGAGCGATACTGACTGCACACCTCCCAGTGCTGATGCCAGGCCTCTGGCCCTACACAGCTCTGCCCCATACGTCTCCTGCCTCCTCTGAGGCCCCTGCTACACCACGTCACCCCTCCTTGAAATCCTGTTCGGTCCTCATCCCACTCTGAGGCCCGACACCCCCTGATCCATGTTGTACAGTGGCTTCATGGTGCAGATGGGAACCTGCGGCCCAGAGAGGGTAGGGTGCCCGCCCGGGGCCACGGGGCCAGGCCGTGAGAGGCAGAACCAGAGCTGGAGCTCATGTCCCCGCCTCCCCAGCCGGTGCCCTGGCCTGCCCGCCCCTCTCTGCCTGTCCGCCTGAGCCTGCGGCCTCCAGCTTTGCTTCTTGAAACCCTGATTTGAAAACAGCTTTCCTTGCCAGGAGCCCCAGGCCTTTGGAGCTGTGAAATCAAACCTCACAGAACAAGGAAGGAGCGGCTTTCCAGAGAAGCCAGGGAGGCGGGCCCAGACTTGGGCATGGCAGCGAGACTGGGGCCGCTCCCTCGGCTCCCACCCCCCATTTAGCCGCAGCCACAGAGTCCTCCAGGCCAACCTGGCCACAGGTCCTGCCCATCTGGTTAGGGCATGACGGGCACTTCGAGATCATCATGGGGAAACTGAGGCCCAGAAAGGTGGCAGCACAGAGCAGGTTAGCAAGAGATCAAGGACCGGACCCCTGGATACCGCACGCCTCTGGGGCAGATGCCACAGACGCCCCCCACCCCCCAATTTGCAGACCCCATCTCTGCCACTGTCCTTACCTCTCCTGGCGTCTGGTCCAGGTGTGGCTCCTTGCGGCTGGGACACGGGGGCAGCTCATTTAGGGGATTGGTGGGGGTGTCACTGCTTCTCAACTAACTTGACCGGGCCTCTGGCACCCCTTACTGCCACGGGGCATTTTTAAACGGCTGGCACTGGGCCCCCCTCCCCTTAGCCCCTTGCCCGCTGCTCTCTGGCCGCAGAGGCCCTTCTGCCTTTTACCTTATATGAGCTGAAGAGGCGAGCCTGGTGTTGGGGCAAGGCGGGCGCTGGGTCCTCCCAGGGCCCCCCATTGGCCCAGGCGCCCACCACGTGACCGCCCCGCCTTGACCTGCCCCCGGTGCCGAATGTTGCTTTTACCCCCTAAGGAAGGAGTGGTTGACAATTTTCATATTTCTTCTAAATTTGGAGATTTCAGACAATGCTGGGAGGCTTGGCTCCGGCTGCCAGAGCCCATGTGGAAGTCATTAAGCCAGAGAAGGGGGGGCGCGGGAGAGAGGGAGGCAGGGAGAGGAGGGGGGGAGGAGGAGGAGGAGGAGGAGGAAGGGGAAGGAGTTCTGAGACTTGCCAGTTGTGGGCCTGGGAACATAAGCAAACTCCCTGGGAGCTTGCTGTGTGTAAGAATGCCCTTCCTCTTGCCCCACCTCAGTGTCCCAGGACTGGAGAGGGAGCTCTGAGATTTTTCTGGCAAATGCTGGTGGGGAAGACACCAGTCCTGGCTCCTGAGCTCCAGGGTCTGGTAGGAATGGCAGGGGATAGGGGACCGGGAGGAAGTAAATTCCCTCTCCAAAAAGCCGGGGCCCTGATAGGCCAACCCCATCGCTGTGCAAAGGAGGTCCAGGGCCCCGGAGGGAAAGGGCCCATCCTGTCACATAGGAGGCGGTGATGGCGTAGAGCTTGAATCCAGGGTCTCCCTGTGGGATGCTCTCTCCCCGCTGTCCCAGGGGTCACAGATGCCCATCCCTCACCAGTAGACTCCCCCTTTCTTATTATGCTTCCTGTAGAGCCGTTAACATTCTTCATGCCTCAGGGCCTTTGCACTTACAGTTCTCCCTGCCTGCAGTGCCCTCTCCCCAGAGTTTCCCATAGCTGGCTCCTTCCCCAGCAGCTGGTCTCAGCTTAGAAGCTGCCTCTGGGAGAGGCTCTGCCTGGCCTCTGCACTACTCTCCACCACTCCCGTTGCTTGGTGCCTTGCACTGTGCTTCCTTGACACATGTATTGGTCTAGTTGCTCATTGTCTGGCACTTCCAGGAGAGTGTGACTCCCCTGAATGGGGTCTGTATCCCCAGGCCTCCCACGGTGTCCTTGAAGGTGTGGAGGGGCAGCCGCCATCATGGTGTAGGGACGGCCTCTCTGAGACCCGTGGAGGCCTCCTGCCAGTGGCCAGCCATGCCCGGTGTCAAGGGCTCTGCCACCTCATCCCTGCCTTTGTTGCTCAGAGCTTCCCTCCTGCGGCCACACTGGCTGGACCCCAATGACCTCTGTTCACATTCTCGCAGACCCCTGGCCTGGACCCCTGCCTCAGGGCCAGGATTCCCTCCAGCGCACAGCCTTGTGCTGTCCCGCGCAGGGCAGCCGAGGGACCCCAAGCATCCGTGGGGTGCTGACCCCGATACTATCTCTGGCCTTAAGGGGCCCCTCATCTAGTAGGATAATCTTCACCCCTGCCTCGTTCCTCCTGAGGAAAGGCTTTGCTTGATGTCAGGAGGCCTGTACACTTGCCTCCGTCTTGACCACTTCCTAGCTGTGAGGTCTGGGCCCAGGGTTTTCTCTGCTGCCCTGGGCCTCACTGTCCTCCTCTGTGAAAGGGGAGAGTCACGCGTGCCTTGCAGTGCTGCCGTGAGGGCCGGGGAGCACCTGCAGTCTTGGGGGACGGGTCGAGCAGAGGTGCTGGAGTCAGACTCGGACTATGCCCAGCACCACCTCTGTGGCCTCCCAGGGGGGCTGTGGGAAGGAGCTGGGAAAGCAATTTAACATCCGCAAACTTCACTTGCCTCCTCTGTAGAGTGGGGCAAGAAACGGTCCTTACCTGCTGGAGTCGCCGTGAAGATACAGGGACACCATATTGTTGACGGGGTTAGTCCCATGCCAGCTTGTAAATGCTCAGTAAACGTGAGACAGTATTAAGGGTTATGATGGTAGACCCAGCACACAGCAGATGTGACATGTCATCAGGTCATCCCCTTCTGTCCTGGACCAAGAGCATGGACTCCGTTCATAAGCCCATCCCTGGACAGGGAAGACCATGGTCGCAGAAGGCTTATAACCCTGATCCGTCTTCCAGTTCATCTGTCCAGAGTGCCACCGACGGATCCCCGGGTAAAGATAAAACCAGCCCAGCAGAGCTATCAAAATGATGGCAAATCCACTTTGGAGACTGTGAAACATAAGCTATGCTTCTGTTAGTCCAGCTACCGTGTAACCATCAAAGCTTTTTCAACAAGACGGAAAAGACGCACAGAGAAAAAGGACCGGCGCACATTGTGCAGAGAGCTGCCAGGTCAATAGCCAGGGACTCTGAGCCCGGCTGAGCATTGAATTAGCTGCCTGGCAGCCAGCAGCCCCTGTTATCAGACAGTCCCTCACCAGAAGTCAGGACAAGGACTTGAGTGACCCAGAGACAGATCCTAGGACGGGAGGTGGGTCTCTAATATCTTAGAAGGCTAACTAAATGGCGGCCATATGTGACTCAGTCTCTATAAATCTGTCTCAAACATTTTGAAGCCTGTTTTTATTTCCTCCCATGCCCTCTCTTGGGAGTTATGAGTGCTTTATGTGTATTAACCACTCTGTGAAGTGGCTTTTTTTCCCTTCCCCCAGACTGTGGCAAAACAGCCTTGAAAATCCCTGTACTCCCAGAGGAAACAGGTCAATAGGACTCCAGCTTAGTGTGTGTGAGTAAAGTGTCCGGATGGTGAAGGGGGCTTCTTGTGAAGAGGTGGGTATGACAGTGGGCTGGGTGAGTTCTGTGTCCTCAGAGGACCTGTGCAGACAGGGGGGAGGGGAATCCCAACCAGGAGGGGGAAGGGCTTAGAGAAAAGGAGACTCATAGCACCCAGAAGTTGCCTTATATCTTCTGGAAGATATCTTCTCACCTTATATCAAGGAAGAGAGGGAGGTGGTACAATTGGAACCTTCAGGAAGATAGGGTTTAGATCTACATAAGAAGGACTTTTTAAGTTAGTGGAGCTACCCAAGGATGAAATGGGCAGATGAGCTGTCTTGGTCAAGTGATGAGCTCTCTGTCACTAGAGGCATGCACACAAGGCTGGGTGACAATTTGGCCAGTCCCTTCCGGCCCAGGGATCCTATGGATTTTATCTTACACTTCATATTCTCACCCCCCACCTTCCCCTAACCCCCAGCTCTGACTTCATACTGATCTGACTCAATGAAAGGGGATCAGCTGGGAGGTAATTATGGATTGAAAAGGGCCATAACCCCTGAGTTAAAAATCAAGCTTCCTATGTTTTCTGTGGTGAGGATAAGACTTTTGTTTCACTGACTGAGTTTGATCCTGAGAAGGAAGTAATAGTAAAGAAATGCTTAGAATGTAATCAAGTCAATTTCTGAAAAACATCATTTCATAGACAGCTGTCCCCAGTGCATAATTGAGGTAAAAAAAAATCATGGTTCAGAAGAAAATATATGGGGGGTGCCTGGGTGGCTCAGTCAGTTAAACGTCTGACTTCAGCTCAGGTCATGATCTCATGGTTCATGGGTTCGAGCCCCGCATTGGGCTCTGTGCTGACAGCTAGCTCAGAGCCTGGAGCCTATTTCAGATTCTGTGTCTCCCTCTCTCTCTGACCCTCCCCTGCTCATGCTGTCTCTCTCTCTCTCTCTCTCTCTCTCAGAAATAAATAAATAAAATTTTTTTTAAAAAAAGAAGAAGAAAATATATGGTATAATCCCATTTCAGTAAAAGGGTGTGGTACGATGAGATACCACTTCACATCCATTAGGATGGCAATAATAATAGTAATAGTAATAGTAACACCCCCTAGATACTTAGATACTTGTACCTTGATGTTGATAGCAGCATTCTTCACAATAGCCAAAATGTGAAAACAACCCAAGTGTCCATCAGTGGATGGACGGATGGATGGATGGATGGATGGATGGATGGATGGATGGATGGATGGATAAACAAAATGTGGCAACACGCACACTGGAATATTATTCAGCCATTAAAAAGAACACAATTCTGTTACATCGGCAACTCAGATGAACCTTGAACACATTACACCAAGCGAAGTAAGTCAGACACAGGACACATGTGATTCCACTTCTGTGAGGTTCCTAGTACAGACAAATCCGTGGAGACAAAAAGTAGAATGGGGGTTGCCAGGAGCTGGGGGGAGGGGAATGGGGAGTTAATGAGTAACGGGTCTACAGTCCCTGCTGGGGATGATGGGAAAAGTTCTGGAAGTGGATAGTGGTGATAGTTGTCCAACACTGTGAATGTACTTACTTACATACTTAAAAATGGCTCAAAGGATCATTTTGTGGCACGTATATTTTACCAGGATAAACTAAGCGATGTGTCTGTTGGGGTGGAGAGTGCGGATGTAGCCAGGTGCCCTGCTGGAGGCTGAGTCTCTGTTTTGTCTGTCCCTGAAGGGACTGCATAGGCAGAGCGGGACAGAAGGTCACTGGAAAGTGCCTGGCGGGCGTGTCTCTGGGAAACGAAGGGGGACGGGCTTCCCAGCGTCGTCATGGGAGAAGGAAATAACTGACTTCTTGTGTGGATCACAAGAAGGGAGGGATGGTTGTGGGGAGGTGACGGCGGTGCAGCATGGTCCTCCCAAACCTCTGTGACCCCCTGGCCCGTGAACGGTGATGAGACGTGGGACAGGCTTGCGTGGAAGGGCCCTCAGTGCTTGGCCTGGAGTCCTTCCCTGGGCTGGGGAGAATATGAGCTTCTACCTCTGTGGCCGCTTTGGGAGTGTGGACTTGATCCACGACTTGGGATCTGACTCACCAAGAGCAGCTTCCGCTGGACATTCGTGTCTTTCTACCCCAAGCTGTGCACCTGTTGTAGCAATGGATGCGACCGGACGCTGTCCCCTCCCGAGATACCTGTAAGGACTGGGATCCCCTGGATGCATGCGAGGAGGGTGAGGAAAGCTTCAGAGAGAGTGGTTCCACAGCCCGTCTCTCCTCATGCTGTTACCATCACGTGGGCCTTGAACGTTTAAACTTTTGGGACCAACTGGACCACACTGATCACACCCTGAACTGTGCAGAGAGACACCCCAGTAATGCACGTGAGTGTGCATGCGATTGCACACATTTGCGAAAATGCGCTGTTAGATGTTTGAAAATATATGGGAATTTGAGTGCTTTTAGCTCACTTCATGATTGTTTTCTGGATTTGATATTTTTCCTGATTTACACTGAGCATTTATTGTTTTTCGCTATCAGGAAAAAAAAAGGGGGAATTATCACTTTTTAAAAGGCATACAACATGGAGGTTCCTCAAAAACTTAAAAATAGAAACACCAGGGCACCTGGGTGGCTCAGTTGGTTAAGCAGTGACTCTTAGTTTCAGCTCAGATCATGATCTCACAGTTCAGTTCGTGAGTTTGAGCCCCGCGTTGGGATCTCTGCTGTCAGCAAGGAGACCACTTCAGATCTTCTGTCTCCCTCTCTCTGTCTCTCCAGCACTTGCATTCTCTCTCCCTCTTTCTCAAAAATAAACATTAAAAAAAAATTGAAATACCATTCGATCGAGTAATTCCAATGCTGGGTATTTACCCAAAGAAAAGGAAAACACTAATTTGAAGAGGTATATGCACCCCCATGTTTATTGCAGTGTTATTTGCAATAGCCAAGACATGGAAGCAGCCCAAGTGTCGAATGATAGATGAATGAATAAAGAAGATGCAGTATATACATACAATGGAATATTATTCAGCCATAAAAAAGAATGAGATCTTGCCATTTGCAACAATGTGGATGGACCTAGAGGGTGTTATGCTAAGTGAACTATGTCAGACTGAGAACGACGAAAACCATATGATTTCACTTATACGTGAAAACTAAAAACCAAAACAAATGAATCAGCAAGCGGCAGAAACAGACTCATAAGTACGTAAAGCAAACTGACAGTTGCCAGGGGGAAGGGGGTGGGGAGATGGGCAAAATGGGTGAAGGTGAGTGGGAGATACAGCCTGTCAGTTATGGAATGAATAAGTCGTGGGAAGAGAAGGCACAGCATAGGGCGTGAGTCAATGGAATTGTAGTAGCATCGCGTGGTGACAGATGGCAGCTGCTCTTGTGGTGAGCACAGCACAGCAAACAGAGTTGCTGAATCGCTCGGTTGTGTACTTGAAACTAATGCAACATTGTGTGCCAGCTATACTTTAATTTTAATTTTTTAAAAAAAATTTTAATGTTTGTTTATTTGAAAGAGAGAGAGAGCAGGGGAAGGGCAGAGAGAGTGACACACACACACACACACACACACAGAATCCGAAGCAGGCTCCCGACTGAGTTGTCAGCACAGAGCCCGATGCAGGGCTTGAACTCACGAACCATGAAATCATAACCTGAGCTGAAGTCAGATGCTTAACTGACTGAGCCACCCAGGTGCCCCTACACTTTAATTTTTTTTAAATATCAATTATTTATTTTGAGAGAGAGAGAGAGAGACAGCGCAGGGGAGGGGCAGAGAGTGAATCCCAAGCAGGCTCCATGCTGTCAGCGCAGAGCCCAACATGGGGCTCGAATTCACAAACTGTGAAATCATGACTTAAGCTGAAATCAGGAGTCAGATGTTTAACCGACTGGGCCACCCAGGCGCCCCAGCTATACCTTAATTAAAAAAAAAAAAGTCACACAGGTCCTTGACAACTCACTCTGTGTTACAACCTACAAACGCCAACTGTGCAAAATCAAAAATTTAATAGGGTGTTAAATGTCCCATGAATTAGGACGAGTCAGCAGTCAGCTGTAGGAAACCATTCCTGCAAATTCAAGCAGAAAGGAATTCACTACAGGGAATTAGGCGCTCGTACAATTGTTAGGAAGGCTGGAGAAGCTCTCGCAGGGTCTGGAAACAGACTCAGTTGACAACACCATTGTGCTGTCCCATCAGGTCAGTTCCTATCTCTGCTGCCGTCAGAAGTGCGGGAATCAGAAAGGGCAGCTGCTCCGCTGGCTTTAAGAACACACAGCTATAGATGAGTGCAGGGGTCAGGAAGCCACCCTCGGCTCTTCCACAACTGCCCCCCACACCCACAAAGCTGGCAAGGGCTCTATATTAGTTTCTTCCTCCCCCGCTCCCCAACCCCCAGAACCATATTGTTTCCACGTGGTTCCCGGCTTGGGAAAGGGCCCCCAGATGGGTTAAAAGCTGCCTAGTAGCTTCAGGGAGAGAGGCTCAGGCAGAAGCCCTGACACCAGGGGGTGCCGGAGGGGCCCCTCAAAGGCCGCTGAGCTCTGGTGGCTCCTAGTCATGCTTGAAGGCGAGCCTTTTGAAGAGATACTCACCAAGCCAGCTGGGGGTTGGTCAGCCTGCAGAGGTGGGACGAGTGGTCACCATCTTCTTGATGAGGCTCACCTCCCCACCCAGGAAGTGGCTCTCTGGATCACAGAGATGGCGGTCCGCGCATCTGGGGGTGGCTTCTGCGGGTCCTGGGAGACGGCGCGGCCAGTGTGTTGGTTTCGTATCTTCCAGAGCTCAGTGCCCTTGCACTCCTCCTCGGCCAGCTAGTGGAAGAAGTGGCCTGAATCCAGAGCCACACGGTCATAGTCAAAGTGGAAGCCCAGAGATAGGTAGGTGTAGGAGGTCTGCAGATGCGTGTTGACCAGGCAGTTGACCGTGGCCTGCACTTTGTTGGCGTGATTCTAGAAAGCGACTGGTTCATTGGCAACAAAGAGTTAAGCTCCACATACGGTGTTGTCTGGTCTCAGAGGCAGATCCTCTGAGACTGCAAAGATGTTCCCAAAGCTTGTGGCTGGAACAGAGGCCAGAGGGTGATTGGAGGCTGGAGGAAGGGGCATCCCTGGGTTTGTTCCATCCAAACACTGTTGCAGCAAGAGACAGATCTGTGGGACCATTGGGTGCACTGCCTGTATTAGCTCCTAAGGGCTGCTATGACAAAGTACCAGAGCTGGGTGGCTTAACTAACAGCATATTGTCTCCAAGTTCTGGAGTCTAGTAGTTCAAGAGTATGGTGTTGGCAGGGTTGGCTCCCTCTAGGGGGCTGGGAGGGAGAATCCATTCCAGGCCCCTCTTATAGCTTCCGGTGGTTTGCTGGCTATCTTTGGCGTTCCTTGGCTTGAGATGCACTAGCCTGCTGTGTGCCTTTACGTTCATGTGACATTGTCCCTATGGGTTTCTGTCTCGAAATTCCCCCTTTTATAGGGACACTAGTCATATTGGATTAAGGTTCACTCTACTGCAGTATGACGTCATTTAACTAATTACATCTGCGATGGCCCTATTTCCAAATAAGGTTACCTTCTGAGGTGTTGGGGGGTTAGAGCTTCAAGATATGAATTTGGGGTGATACTGTTTGGTCCATAAATAATACAAAATTGCTGTAGAAAACCCGTGTGGTGGTTGGTACTTGACATCAGTTATAGTGAAGAAGTAGAAATATGACCTTCATCTAGAACTCCAAGAAGTCTGAGAAATGTTTTTAGCTTACTAGACTCTGCGTAACGAAGGTACTCTGGGAGTGGTTTGGGACGGAACCTCTGCCAACCACCAAATCCCTCACCCGGATCCCAGATTCTCCACCTGCCTTCTCACTCCTGGTCATTTTGCAGCCGGCAAAATTCACGCCACTGAGCACTGGTAGTATGAAGCTGGGGTACTAGAAATAGCAGTATCCTTAAAAACCAGAAGATGGGAGTCAGAGCCTGGCCTCTAACTGACTTGTAGGGTGACAGCCACAGCTTATCACAACCTACTGCCATCCACAATTCACTCAACAAACACTGTGGGGCTTGCCATCATTACCACACTCTAGAATCTTGGGCCACACATTGGTGATTAACTTCTTAAACTTGTTCTATGAGGCTGTCCCACTCAACTTTGCTTCTTTATTCTTTCTATCCTGGGATTTAAAAAAAAAGATAATTGTCTTCTCTCAACCGTGACCAATTTCTTGTCGCCACCATTTTTTCCTTCTTGTGTCCTGGTTATTGTGTGCGTGTACAAGCCAAACCCAACATCTCCTTTGATGACAGGTCAATGATTTATTTTATTTATTTTATTTTTTTTAAGTTTATTTATTTATTTTGAGAGAGCAAGCAAGGGCAGAGGAGGGGCAGGGAGAGGGAGACAGAGAATCCCCACCAGGCTCTGTGCTGGCAGCATGGAGCTCGGCGCGGGGCTCGATCTCACGAACTGTGAGATCATGAGCTGAAACCTAAGAGTTGGACGCTCAACCGACTGAGCCACCTAGGTGCCCAGACAGATAAATGATTTAGAAGGCCAAGTTCTTCTCCAAGTTGTGCCACTAACTGATTGGGTGACTGGGACCCCCGTTTCCCCACCTGTAAGCAGGGTCATTACTATCTGGCCACCTGGCAGAACTTGGGCAGGGTCCTTGGAACTTTAGGGCAGGGATTGTGGTATGTGGTCTATTCCGCTCCATCAGTAGCCTCAGGGCCTGGGCCTGGGTCTGGTGCTTTCTTTTCTCAAGCAACTGTTGCTATCTATTGTACACAAAGTGTTGGCAAAAGGGAATCGGGCCATTTGTGATACAGTTAAGGGTGCTCTCACACAACATTCTTATGGGGAGGGATGAAAACTCCCTCTTAGCAGCTTCAAAACACACGGGAATTCACTGGCTCATGTGACTGAAAAGGCCACAGGTAGTTTTGGCTTCAGGCATGGCTGGATCCAAGAACTCAAACGATGTTCCTGGAATGTGTCTCTCCCTGAGCATGGGTCCTGGGAGAAGGAGGAGGGAGGCAGACAGGGAGAAAGACGGCGTACAGAGGAAGATGGAGTCACTCATGTCAAGCAGTAACTGATGTCAAGCAGTGATGCAAGAACCAAGGGCGTTGCAGCAAAGACCGGATACCACCCAAACCAGCCCCGGCTGACGACACTCGGAACTGGTGTCCAACAGAGCCGGAGGAGGTCTGCAAAGGCCCAAGACTGATTAGATCCCTTTAAAGAGGGAGAATTTTGGAGGCGCCTGGGTGGCTTAGTCGGTTAAGCGTCCGACTTTCACTTAGGTCATGATCTCGCGGTTTGTGGGTTCGAGCCCCGCGTCGGGCTCTGTGCTGACTGCCAGCTCGGAGCCTGGAGCCTGTTTCAGAGTCGTGACTCCCTCTCTCTCTGACCCTCCCCTGCTCACGCTCTCTCTCTCTTTCTCTCTCTCTGTCTCTCTCTCCTAGAGATAAATAAAGCATTAAAAAAAATAAAAAGGGAGAATTTTTGCAGCAAACTGTCAGACTTTCAAGACGCTGACCCTTTCTCAACCGACCACAACACAAAGGCAGATGCCGCCCGAAGGCCAATGCCGGGTTCATCTTTGAACGGAACAGACATCCTCCGCCGCCTGAAAAAAAGAAGCAGCACGTGCTGAGCGCTGCCGGGATGAACGGATGGTGGCCTCATCTGCGCGTGCGCAGACCGACTGCCTGTAGGGCTCGGCAGCTTCCTACCCCTTGTTATTTCCTGTTTGTTGCGTGACTTCGTCTTGTGCTTTGTTTCGTGTGACGTGTAAAAGCCAAGTGAGACACCTAGTGACATGGCATTGAGCTCGGAATCCTGAGCCTGCTTTATGGGTACATTAACCTTGCTTTAGGATTGGATAGAGCTGACTTTGCAGAAAGAAGACACAGCGAGCTCGCAACAGAGGGTACTGTTGGCGTCTGCAGACCGACTGCCCAGACGTGAGTGCCCTGTACAGCGAATAGTGCTGAGTGACAGAAGAGGTCTTGGTGAAGCCCAAGAAGGTTTCCGAAGAGGGAAGAAGAAAGCATCTATACGTTATTTTATTCATTCATTCAGGCTGCAGACATTACACTCCTGTTCTGGGCTTCGCACTGAACTAGACCTGGGGCTCGAGAGGTGAAGACCAAATTCCTGTCGTTAAGGAGCTCCCACTGGCTGATGGAGGAGACAGGGGATTTGGACAGGAGTGCAGGGATGCACCAGGCGTACCTGGAGATCATTCCAATCTGCCGATCTGGGGAGCTTCTTCAAAGCCCTACAGTGGACTGGAAAGAGTGAAAATAGGGAAGAGCATTTGAAACAAAAGGAACGGTGTGAACGAAAGCACAGAGGCTCTATTCAGAACCGCACGGAGGCTGGCTTACTAGATGACATTGGGTACACAGTCTTCCCAAGCTGGTTTTCTGTTTTTCAGTTTTTCTGTTTGTACAACAAAGGGCTTGGACAGCTTGCTGCCAGGGAAGGGAGGGAGAAAACCATGAAACACGCTGGGTGTGGTTGCTTCCACCTTGGAGGGGTGAGACCAGACTCCCTTCGAAGATCAGTTCAGGGATTCATGAAGGTGACACCTCCGGGGCCCAGCCCAGAGGAGAGAGAGGGGATGAAATGATATACATCACACAGTAACAGGTATTTATTTTTCTCTATTTAAAATTAGTATTTATTGGGGCCCCTGGGTGGCTCAGTTGTTTAAGCATCCAACTTCGGCTCAGGTCATGATCTCACAGTCCGTGGGTTCCAGCCCCACGTCGGGCTCTGTGCTGACAGCTCAGAGCCTGGAGCCTGCTTCAGATTCTGTGCCTCCCTCTCTCTCTGCCCCTCCCCCGCTCGCTCTCTGTCTCTCTCAAAATAAACACATTTAAAAATTTTAAAATAAAATAAAATAAAATTAGTATTTATTGTTTGATATTGTGTTGATTTAGGTAATATCGACACATTGTCACCGACAGAAAGGTCTAAATGGCAGACCATGAGAAGCAAGTACCCTCCTAAATCCACTCTCTTATCCACCCGCCCCCTCCCCAGAGGAAATCTCTGTTATGAGTTTTGCTTTCTTTTCATGATCATCCATGCCGATGCTAGCAAGTTCACCCACACGTAGGTACATATATGGCCCCCGGTGTTTTTATATTTACACCTTGTTCTGCACCTTACTTCATTTCCTTAGTAACGTACCTCACGTACTGCAGCCCATTATCGCAGCCTATCAACACATCATTTAATGACTCGATAGTGTCCTGCCCAGTGGATGTGTCCTACTTCAGGCCACCAGTCCTGTGTGAATGTAGGGATGAGCATTTCGACGTTTTCCAATCCTTTGCCAGTATTGACCATGCGGCAAAGCCTGTCCTGGTACCCGTGGCATTTCCGCGCGGGGGTGTCTCCGTCGCGTGAAGGCCTAGAAGAGCCATTGTTGGAGCAAAGGTCTTACACGTCTGTGGTTCTGACAGAGCGCCTACCCCCCCATCTCCCCCCGCAGAGGTTGTAACCGGTAAGCACTCTCACCACCTGTGGGCCAGGGGCCTTTTAGTCTCTCCAGGCAGCCCTGGGGACAGGTGGGGGGGGGGATGGGACCTTGGGAGGAGTGCAGAGCTAGAGAGAATCGCTCTGGAGGCGGAGGAGCCTGGAGCCTGAGCAGACACAGGGCCAGCTGACAAGTCCCTGGGGCAATGACAGTGACACAGGGGCTTGAAAACCCAGTGTGATGTCGTGTGCACGCTGTCAGTTGCTCTTCCTCCATCAACAGTCCAGTGGCGGGCTTGCTACCACTACAGCCTTGCATTTCCAGGAATGGCACTTGGGAGGTGAAGGAGGGGGCGCCTGGTGGCGCGAACAGGGGGGTGGGGGGACGTGAGCCGGACAGAAGCTCAGGTTTCAGGAGCCAGTGCCTTGAGAAGCAGGCTGTGCCAAGTGAGGACTAATTCAGGAGGAACTTGCTCCCCTAAAACTCAAGAGATAGGGAAGAATTCCCTGCACTTGCCAAAAGTGTGGATCCGGAATTGAAGCCATCGGATCGGACATTAAAGACAAGTGACGTTGGATGTGGAGAAGGCCGCCATACAGCTGACGTGCCTAGTGGCTGAGGTTCTCAGCCCCTCTAAGATTGGGGGGTGTAACCCCGCCCCCTGCCCTTCTTCCCAGGGGGCCAGAACTACCTGAGTCTCCATTCCTTGCCTTTCTGTTTTGAAAGGGCACGTGTGAGCAATTTGGCCCTGGTATGTGGGGGAGGTGAGAGAGGAGGTACTTCTGGGGTGTTTAGTGATGGTGGTGGTGGACATCCCTGCTGCCAGTTTATCACCAGCCCATCTCTTGACTTGGGTAGTAGAGATCCTGGACCCCCAGGCCCTGGGGTCTGAGACCTGAGACCACCTGAACAACACTCTTCCGCAGGCACTATGCTTAACCAGACCACCTGCCCCTTCAGACCCAACAGCCCCTTCCCTAGACCCTGCCCTGTCCTCCATGGATCCTCCCAAGGATCCCCAGGGAAGGCAGACAGGTGGGACTTTTCACCCCACTTTGCACATGAGGACAGCTGGGGTCGAGATGGCCTCCCAGGGAGGGTTATCTTGCCCCCCAGCATCGGTCCCTGGAACTTCCTGCTTCCAGCAGGTGATGGACAAAGAAAGCAAAGCCCAAGCCCTCCCACACCCACAGGACCCCAGAGTGGGTGGGCTAACTAAGGGAACATCAGGAGACTTGGAGGGTGGACTGGCCTTCTGCCCCTTCTGTGCTGTTGACCCCATATGACCAACAGCAAGTCCCACAGCACCGGACAGCGTTGGTAAATGTTCTGTCAAGGTCACTGGTGCTTATTCTCTGTAAAAGAACCGAGTGCGGGGCTGGAAGTAGAACAGATACATGTGGCGAATCTGTGTGTCATACCGCAGTGGATGGAGTGGGGCGTGGCTCTGGAGCCCATCAGATCTGGGTTTGAATCCTGGGTTTGCCACAGTTTAATAAAGAATGTACCGTTTACTTGCTATCTTCGTGTGTCTAAGTGTCCAAGCTGCTCAGAATGTGAACGAGTCAGAAAGAATGAGAGAGGCTTTTGTTTCCCAATTCAGGAGAACAAGCAGGACTTGAAATCCTGGAGGCGAAGGGTCCCCTCACTCTACCCAGAGTTAAGGGGCACTAAGTTCCAAGCCCCGGTCCAGGGGAACTCAACATTTTTTTTTTTTTTTTTTTTAAANCAGTGTGGTTTTGATTTGTATTTCCCTAATGAGGAGGGATGCTGAGCATCGTGGAACTCAACATTTTTATCATAAAACCTTAGAAGTAAACACCAGCTGGGGCGCCTGGGTGGCTTAGTCGGTTAAGCGTCCAACTTTCGCTTAGGTCATGATCTCGCAGTTCGTGGGTTCGAGCCCCACGTCGGGCTCTGTGCTGGCTGCCAGCTCGGAGCCTGGAGCCTGTTTCGGTCTGTGACTCCCTCTCTCTCTGACCCTCCCCTGCTCACGCTGTCTCTCTCTCTCCTAGAAATAAATGAAACATTAAAAAATTAAAAAAAAAAAGAAGTAAACACCAGCTTATTTTTAAGTAAGTTGTTTTAAAAGTAAATTTTTAGGGGCGCCTGGGTGACTCAGTTGGTTAAGTGTCCAGCTCTTTCTTTCGATTCAGGTCACAATCGCAAAGTTTCATGAGTTTGAGCCCTGCATCAGGCTTTGTACTGACGGTGTGGAGCCTGCTTGGGATTTGCTGTCTCCCCCTCTCTCTGCCCCTCTCTCTGCCCCTCCGCCACTCGTACTATCTCTGTCTCTCTCAAAAATTTAGAATGAATGAATGAATCTATAAATTCTGTCAGGAATGATTTTTTAATAACCTTTTTAATGTTTATTTATTATTTTAGAGAGAGAGAGACAGAGTGGGAGCAGGGGAGGGGCCGAGAGAGGGAGACACAGAATCTGAAGCAGGCTCCAGGCTCTGAGCTGTCAGCACAGAACCCAACACGGGGCTTGAACCCATGAACCGTGAGATCGTGACCTTAGTTGAAGTTGGATGCTTAACTGACTGAGCCACCGAGGCACCCCAAACACGATTTTAATAATATATCATATCCCCTTAACAAACAAAAAATAAAAATTAGAGAAGATAGAAGTAAAAATAGAAGACCCTAATATTTTTCCTGAGCTTTGAATGACCCCTGCTTTGGAAACCATGAACCTAACTTCAATAAAGCACAGGGTGTCCAAAGGATGTGTGTGTGTGTGTGTGTGTGTGTGTGCACACGCGTGCACGCGTGCATGAGCACATGTGCTAACTCAGGAATGGAGGCGCTGGGACATCTGGGACAAGGTGAGGGTTTGGGGGGTTTCCTTGAGCAGCAGGGGCCTGGGCTGAGCTTGCAGTGGAATCCTGAGTGAGGGAAATGTGGCTGGAGGCTAGATGGGCTGGACCTTAAGTGTCTTGGTCTGGAAGTAGATTGGTAAAATCCCCGTACCCTGACTTGGGTGGCTTTAGTGAGGGAGTCTTTCAGCCTCCTAATGATCCCATTTCCCACCCCCAGAGTCCCCTTAGCTAACCTCCTTGCCTCCTTAGATGGTGAGCTTAACCATAGGGACTTCATTATATATCATATCATATCATATATCATATATCATATATCATATATCATATATCATANCTGGGACATCTGGGACAAGGTGAGGGTTTGGGGGGTTTCCTTGAGCAGCAGGGGCCTGGGCTGAGCTTGCAGTGGAATCCTGAGTGAGGGAAATGTGGCTGGAGGCTAGATGGGCTGGACCTTAAGTGTCTTGGTCTGGAAGTAGATTGGTAAAATCCCCGTACCCTGACTTGGGTGGCTTTAGTGAGGGAGTCTTTCAGCCTCCTAATGATCCCATTTCCCACCCCCAGAGTCCCCTTAGCTAACCTCCTTGCCTCCTTAGATGGTGAGCTTAACCATAGGGACTTCATTATATATCATATCATATCATATATCATATATCATATATCATATATCATATATCATATATCATAGTTATATATTACATGAGGGACTTCTACTTTTATATGTATCTTTTCTAATTTCTACCTTCGTGTTAAGGGAATATAATATATTCATATAATAGTATTGTACAGAATTTATAAAGATTTATTTAAAAAATAACTTAGTTAAAATAAAGTTAATTTATTGAAATCAGCATGGCGGTGGAGCCAGCCCCTAGCCCATCTCCCGGAATGGGTAGGGGCGTGCTAATAATGACGGCCATTGCAGGGGGTTCAGTTTGACAGGGCACCGAATAGTAATGTGATCCTTGTTTTACCTGCTTGCCCTGCAGCAAATTCATGTTCACTGCCCCCGTATGAAAGGGTTATGGTAACGGTTATTGGAGATGATTTCCAACTGGAAGCAACCTGGCGGAGGGGATTAGGGAAGATTGATGCCCCTGAGGCTCTCACTTCAATTGACCTTGCATGTCCCTCTCTCCCCTTTGCTGCTGAGGCCTCTCCCTGCACCCTGCCCCCACCCTGTCCGTGGCTCCCCGCCTGACCCTCCTCGGGACTGAGGCTGATCCAGGCCTTCGTAAACCATTCAGGACTGTTAAACAAATCCTATAATTAGAAGCCAGGTTTCCTAAACGAAGTGAAAAATGTAACGTTACCCTTTGTTTGTTCACTGGATGCTCAATGCATGTCCCATGACCCAGAGGAGCTGTGACTTTGGGTTTTCAAGAAGCCTTAATAAGGAAATGTTTATAAAGTTCTTAACTTTACAACTCTGCCGAGTGCAACTCCACGAAATGAGGACAAGCCGTAATTCCAAAGAGGTTCCACCCCCATCTACCTCCCATCCCAACGGTGACGAACGTTGCCTCCTTGTCCTCGTATGTGGCATGTGGAAAGCGCCGAGACTAGGGCTAAAGGCAGTGGGTTCAGGCCTCAACTCCGACACTGAACTGCTGTGTGACATCCTATCGTCTCTTCCTTTTTGTCTCTGAACTTGTGTTTCCCCATCTGTAAAATAGAAGAGCTGATGAGACTCGTTTGTTCTAAAAGTCTCTTCTAACCTGGATCGTCTACAGTTTGATTTCTGTGTCTTTCCACCATTGAGTTTTGTCTCAAGCAAAGACACTTCACCAAATTTGACCCCCATTGTCTGGACTTTCCCAAAGGACTCGGCAATGAGCCTTGAACAGGGTAAATCTAGTTCGGGGTTGGCAAGACACATACATATACCTTTTTCTGCCTCAGCTTTGAACCATCAAGCTCCTCCCTCATGAGATAAAATACATGACCAAAAAAAAATGTGAAAATAACCTGCGGGAAGAAGAACTCCTTAACTCTTCATAGGAATTCAACCTGGCCAAGATGGGGAACAGTGGAGGAAGGGCCAGGGCTGTGGCTGTCTGGAGCTGTGGCCCCTATTAAGTTGACAACGTTCTATTAACATCATAACAGCTGACATTTATGGAGTTCTTTCTACGAACCAGACTCTGTGCTGAGTGCTTCTATCCATCTTCTCAGTTAACCTCACAGCGAGTATGTGAGGGACATACTTTCTCATCTTCATTTGACAGATAAGAAACTGACACTTAAAGAGGAAAGAATTTGCTGGAAGGAAATAAGTGGTTGGAGCAGAGGCTCCAGAGCCCATTCTTGACCTCTATAAATCCGCAGCCTCCAGACTGCTGATCCTGCTGTGGTGCTTGTGGAAGCGTCCATCATTCTGGGTCCCTGAGCAGTTCTGATGAGCAGAGCGTGCCCTGCGAGCCTACAGGGGACTTGTAACGTAGGTGAGAAAGACACCTTTGCTGGAGTAAGCCTCCAGGATCTGGGGCGTGTTTGTTACTGCTGCACAATGTGGCCCATGCTGACCGACATTGCTTGTCACAGGGCAGAAGGAGCAGCTTTGTTCCGTATATTCCCGAAGAGCAAATTTGTCTTCAGCAGATGGAAGGAGCAGGGAGGTACACATTTAAATCAAGCAGAGCTAACAAGAAACTCGGGAGCATTTACTAGGAGCATCATTGAGAAGCTGGCAAAACGGCTGAAAGGTCCTGCTGATCCTGAGATTGAAAGAAATGGTCTAAAACAGCTGAAGACTTGTGAGTAGTTCTGGAAAGACAGTGTCAGAAGCTGGCTAGCCCTGAGGTTGAGATAATGGGATAGAACGCAAGGGAATCCCAATATGGAAGACAAAAAATTGTGGACATAGCTATGTAAGCATCGGACCGAGGAGTCAAACAATCCCAGGTTTTCCAAGGACTGGGGGAGAGAGAGAGATCGGGGTCAGCCCGACCCTAGAATCCTCTCCAGAGCTGACTCAGAAAACATGTCCCCTTGGCACCCAGCCCTCTCACCAGACGCATTTCCCTTCAGGGTAGACTTGTTCACAGAGCGCAGCCAGGCCAATGTCAAGAAGAATTTGGACGGACTTTGGTGCTCCATCTACACTGCCTAGCGACACGGGTGCCTACCTCCAACCACTGCCTGGTTTCCAAACCTCATTCCCTAAGCTAGGGCAAAGGTTAGGGTGGGGTGGGGAGGTCAAAGGTGGCCTTGGGGACCCAGGCTTTCAGTGTAAGCTCTGTGCTTTTTCTCTTCTCTATTTTCCTTCCCTGAGCCTCAGTGTCCTCTTCTGTAAGAATCTTTGCATTCACATGGGGTTGATACAAGGAACTAAACAGAGTCATGGATGTAAACGGGCTTTGTAAACCATAGAGTGCTACCCACACACAAAAGCTATCACTCAAACCACCAGGCAATTATTGGCAGCATCTGTCTGGGTCCGAAGGGTATCATACCACCTCTGTCTCCCAGGGCCAGAAGCCTTTTGTTGTGTTTTGTTTCAATTTTTTTAAGTTCATTGTTTTAGTACTCGCTACACTCCATGTGGGGCTCAAACTTACGACTTCAAGATCAAGAGTCGCCTACTCTTCCGGCAGAGCCAGCCAGGCACCACTTGAAACTGTCTTCCAACATTAGGACCTTTACAAGAGCTTCATTCCTGGGACCCAGACTTTGGAAATGGCCAGATTCCCCACTGGCCATTTCCTCCTCTTCCTTCACAAATACAATATTTATGAGAACCGAACTTTTGGTAGAAGTTTGTTAAGATGTCGCGTTCAGGAGACATAGTACCTTCTTCCGCACACCCTGAGAGCAGAGGTCATGGGCTCCAGCGGGTCTCACAGATTCAAGAGGCTTAGGAGGCTGAGAGGTGGGGCCCCCAGCCAGAGCCCCTCAGCCTGGTCCTAAAGCATCACTATAGTTGTATCTGTCATCCTCTGTACGTCGATGAGCCCAGGAAGGGTTAGCTTTCACAGCCATATGAGCACAGTGCCTGACCCATTATATCGTTGTCAAGAGGTAAGCGAACCCTCTTCAAGAACTTTCAAGGCTTTTCATTGCCCACATATTAACGTCACAGCTCATAGAAACTTACAGAACATCCCAGGCAAGATATTTAAGCCTCCACCTGGAGCAGCTTCTCAGCATCATCAGCTAACAGGTTCATGGGAAAGTTCAGAAAGTTTGGACCTCCTTCTGCAGGGAGGCTCAGGCTGGGACCCACTGTAGCCCCAAGAGCCTGTACATTTTTGAGACTGGCTTCTGGGTGGAGAGGCAGATGGGGGACAGACGCCTTGGCTATGGCCATCAAGGCTCCCTGCCGAAGAGGGACAGGGGGACGTGTCTTGCAGTAGACATAGGGCAGCTCCTAGGGCTTCTCCTGTGCCTCAGCGCGTCCTGCCCTGGTCGCAGGCGCCGAGAAGCACGTGTGGGAACCAGCCGTGTTCACAACCTGCAAGAGGCTCCCACCCGAGGACTCCCAAACACGTACGTGCAGGACCCCCTTCCACAAATTCACGCTCCCACAGACGCCAAAACAAGCACAGTGACAGCACTGCTGGGTGAGCCAGCAACAGAAGCCCCAACGCAGGGCGGACTCTGATAAGCACCATGCCTTTCAGCTGTGTTCAGGGAGCGGGCCTTTGAACCCAAGCTGCGAAGGAATTCCCCTCTCCACCCTGCCCTTTCTGGAGGATTCCGCCAGGCGACACCAAGCTCTTTCTCCTTCCACCCCCCAAGCCCCAGCTTTCTTCTCCACCGGGGCTGGGCTCTGGGGGTCTGAAGAGAACACCTCTCATGCTGAATCCCCTTTCCCCGGAGGAGGGGGCCTCCCACCCAAAATAGATGCAGAGCCGCCCAGCAGGAGGAGGGGCTGACAGCTTTCAGGGAGAAGTCAGAACTCTGGATCGTGTAAGTCCAGACGTCCTATAAACTCTGACCAAAGAATAAACATCCCCCGGGGACTGAGGGGGAAGATATGCCGGTGGGCAGGGGGCCCGGCGCCTCTGTCTGCGCTGGGGACAAGCTGTTTAGTCCATATCCTCATGGGCCCCTTTGGGATCCTTCCTGTTCCCGGTCTGGACAAGAGCGGGAGGCAGACAGGACGGTCCTAGCGGCGGGCCTGAGGCCTCGGACACAGGACCCAGACCTCCAGGGCCGGGAGGGAACTTTTAAGACTCAACAAGCCCAACCCTCTCCTTCGTTTTTATTTTTTTTGTTTTTTAATTTTATTTTTTAAGTAGGTTTCACGCCCAATGTGGGGTTCAAATTCCTGACTGGAGATCAAGAGTTGCACCCTGTACCGACTCAGCCAACCAGGCACCCCTTTTCCTCTTCCTGAATTGCCCTCAGACCCCTCCCAACTGCTAAGACAACGCGGCTGATGGGGAGCTCACTCCTTTCCAGGGCAGTCTATTCTATAGCGGACAGTCTATTCTATAGTCTATTCTATAGGGACTCTGGCGGTTCAAAGGTTCTGGAAGAGAGCTGACTAGAATTATCCTGTGTGACCTGAGTGAGCAGGAGGAAAGAGCAATGTATATGACGAAATAAAAGCAGGGCCATTCACTGAGTGCCATGACGTGCCAGACACTCTACATGCATCATCTTGTTAAATCCTCCCTCCTTTCCAGGAGGACACACACCAGATCAGAGAGGTTAGGTCGCTTGCCCAAGATAACCCAGCTGTCATGTGCAGAGGCTGGGGTTCTGGTCACGCTGGTGTGAAGTCTACGCTTTAAATATTAGTCTATACTGTTTTTTCATAATCAGAAAGCAAAAATAGCGCACGCACACACGAAAACACCATCTGACAAACGCAGGCATGCACAAAACCAATCAAATCACGATAAAAACAGCCAGGGTTTGCCAAATATTAAGTGCCAGTTGTGTGCCAGGCAAATCACGATTTTTATGATAAATCCATTTAAACAACCCCGAGAGGAAACTGAGGCTCGCTGAGGTTAGGAAGAGTGGATGTGGTCACATGCGAGGGGCAGAGCGAATTTCCAGCCACCATTTCCAAAGCCTGCAGTCTCTCGCTACACCATATTGCCTCACAGGAGGGACCTTCAGCATAACGGAAGAGAAAGCTTTTATCATTGTAATTATTATTTTCAACAACTAGAGCTTTAAACAGTAGGATATGCGTCCTCCGAGAGAACTGATCTATCTCCCTTATAATGAAGGTGTCGAACCAAGATGCTTTAAGAGGGGGGCCTGTGCCGGGAGGGGCTACACAAGACACCCCCCAGCTCTGAGGTTCTAGGCATGGTGAGCGCTCACAAGAGACTAGGTACAGGGTGGAGGTGATCGGTAATTCAGAAACACAAGCTTCGAGTTTTCGAGGCTGGCTGCTGGGCAGAAGGGACGCCTTCGCCATCCAGGCCCAGAGTACAAGTCCACCTCTTAGAGTCCTACCCCGACTCCCACTTCTTTGACTGCCCCCCAGTGGGGGAGAAGGCGCGGGCACCTGGCCTGGGCAGAGGGTCATGTGGACGTGGTGGCCCCTCTGCCCATCCCAGGGGCCGCCCGTTCACGCAGGCCTTTCCCTTTTTTGAGAACTGGGAGCTTGCTGGCTGGGTCTGTTCCCACCAACAGTGTTCCCGTCCAGGGAGCTTAAAATAGTGCCTCTTGGCTGGGGCTCTGGAGTGAGCAGTGAGGCAGGCATTTGTGCAAATATGGGCCTGGGAGAAAGACTCCTAACCCAGGAGGGCGGCGGGTGGGGTGGGCAGCAGGGCAGGGGAGCCAAGACCTCCTGCGGAGGATGCGTCCTCCCGGCCACAGCCCCCCTCCATCTTGCAGGAGCGGCGCCTGCTAG
>NW_027530642.1:3992230-4001468 GCF_008692635.1 Crocuta crocuta
TACTGGGCTCACTTGGGCACGTCTTTCGGTCTTTCGACTGAATCCTGCAGGTCCTTCTTGCTCTAGGACGAGCCCTCTGGAAACGGGGCCTCTGCCTTCTTCTGCGTGTTCTATCTTTGTTCCCACCCGAGCAACGCTCCAGAAGCGTCCTTGAAGGCCCGAATCAGACCCCGTTTTAACAATGGCAGTGACAATCGCCAGCTACCTTTAATTGAGCATTTACTTTTCGTCAGGCGCTCGGCTAAGTATTTCAACATGCATTATCTCATTTAAGCCTCACAGTATTCTATCCAAGCCAGGTTCTTATTATCTCCACTGTGCAGAGGAAACTAAGGCTCAGAGAGGTCAAGGGGCTGTCCCAAGGTCACATAGCTGTGAACTGGTAGAGGCAGGATTAAAACTCAGGTCTGTCAATCTCTAGAGCCTGAACCCTTACTCTTGGGCTATATACTTCTTCCTATAGGTCCCTGCTGCTCCGGCCTCCTGTTCTCCGTTCCAGTGTTAACACCCCATCTTCCAGATAGCTGCTTTGAGTCAACGCATCAAATATTTCGCGAATGCCTAGGATGTGCCAGGAACATTGCTGGGCGTCTTGCTCACACCCTGGGAGCTCTCAGATCCCCTTGAGGACTCTGGTTTGCACCTGGGCTCAGTGACCTCCCCAGCACTCATGGTCCGGTTTGTTGAGGACGTCGGGGCAAGGCTGAGGCAAGCCTAGCTCCTCCTCAATGACCGGTCGGTCATCCCCCCTCCTCTCCTGGCTGTGACCCTCCTTTCTTTACCCAACTGCAGGGAACAGCATGTACGGGACTCGGACAAGCTTGCTTTGAACCCTGTGACTTTGGGTTCCCTGAGCCTCAGTTTCCCCATCTGTAGATAAGGGATACAATTAGGACCTCACCACAGGGTGGCTGGGAAGATGTAATGAAATGACGAACACGAGGGACTTAGCACAGTGTCTGGCAGTCAGTAAGAAGGTAGTAAGCAGTAGCTATTATTAGGAACAATTACTAATTGTTGCTTTCTGAAAATTCTCAGATCTAGGTGACAAACACCTAGTAGATGCTCCAAGTGAAGGGAATCACTCACAGGGCAGACAGAGGCCTCCACTCCATCCCTGCCTCCTCACTCGGTGGCTGTGCCATTCCTGCAGTGACGGGGGAGGTGTCTCGGCACTGGACCCTAACAGTAGGTCGCTTGGGCTGCCAGGGACAGACACAGCACCCACACCCCATCACTTGGTCCCCTCATTTTCAATGCCAGGGCCCATTCCAGGGAAAAGGGGTAGTGGGTGGGAGGCTCCCTCGGAGCCTGCTGCTCTCTGCAGGGTTGTCCGGTTTTCTGGTGGCGCCACCTGGTGGTGAGCATGGCACAGTTCATGGCAGACTGCAGCCAAAGGGCTCTCTCGTGGCTCTGGGCAAGACCACCCCCTGCCTCTCCCTCTCCAGCACATCAGCACCTTCCCTCAGTCACCATTGCCAACCACCTTCCGTGACAAAAGCCTAACGACTCCCAACTTTGCTGTGAACCCAGGAACCCCAAGTTCTTATACCTCCCTCTCAGGCCTGGGTTGGGTCCTATAGTGGTCTACCAGGGTTCACAGGACAGATGCCCCTTCAGTGGTTTCTAGAAACCTAGGCTGGTGAAAGGGACATCTTTCCAGGCCCGAGCTGGCCCAGGCATGGGAAACCCAGTGATGGTCACTGGGTCCATCCTTGACTCCCTGAAGCACCTTCCCTGGGTACCTCACAGATCCCCCTTCCCACTGGGAGGAGGAGTCTGGGGCCCCAGCCGGGGCGCAGGGCTGTAGGTATAAACTTTGGGGGAAGAGCAGTAATAATTAAGAGACCGAGGCGTGCCCTAACCAGCCTCGTGGGGCTCTGGCCCCAACAGGCCATGTCCGCCAGGGTGAGGACACCCCCGCCCTGGCCTCCGTCTCCTGTGCTAAAGTGGACGTTGGGTGGGGGAATGAGAAGATGGTGGGTGAGGACTCCCGTAGCCCGCAGGTGGCTCCTTGTCGGGTACAGACTCCTGGGCCTGCTCTGTCGGAGGCCAGGACCCTGGAAGCTATACTGCCGAGCGCAGGAGCTGGAAGGTAAGGAAGCTAAGTCCTGCCTTTGAGATACAGAAGCAAGGGTGCGCCTGGCAAGCAGGTAGGAGGGTGTGGCGGGTTCAGGGGTCCTGAGAAGCATCGACACCCCGTGGTGGCCCAGTCCCTGTCTTCTAGTTTCCCTTGCTGTGGCTGCTGGGGTGGGGGTGGGGTCACCCCAGCTGCATGCGGGTCGTCGGACCCCTTGCCAGCCGCAGCAGAGGGGTAGCGGGGAGGCTGCCCCCATGCTCACCCCCTCACGCCGGCTGCTCCCTTGCTCAGAGGACAGTGGCGGCGGGGCTGAGGCTGCCCAGAGCCGGAGTGGGGGCCCTTGCTGCCTGAGGAGGTATTTTCGGAGTCCCCCTCCCTCTGGAGTTTCCAGCGATAGAATAGAGTCCTGTCTAGTATTTGACCAAATATGGTGGTATCTCTCCATCAGCTCCAGCCTCAGCCGGTTTCTCAGTTATGCTGTGGAAACCTGCCCTGGACAGATTAATCTTGTGACATTCAGGAGCGCGTCGCACCCGCATCCTCTCCCTCAGCCATTCCTGTAAATGGCCAGAAGTGGCCCTCGGCAAGATGCTGCACACTGTGCCTCCCTGTCCTCTGCACGCTCCCTCCCAGCCCTCCCCCGCCTCCCTGGGTGGACAGACTCCCCCACATGGGGCTGGGCTGCTCGCCTGAGGCGACAGGCCTCGGCCCTCGGGGCTGGTCGGTTCAGGGTGGGATCCTGGGGTCACCCGAGCTCACCACATTGTGGCCAGAGCCTGTGAAGCCCAGAGCTCTCTCTCAGGAGGGTGGCCCTAAGGGGGAGGGAAGGAGGGGTGGCTGAACAATGAGAACCATGCTAATTAGAACCGCTAATGTTTCTAATAACAACTATATGATTATTTCCTAACAGTCATCTTCACCATAAGCAGCTAAGTGTTTACTGAACACTTACTACATGGCAGGTACCGTGTCAGCTGTTAGACATGGTTTATTTCCTTTGCTTCTTTTAACAGCCTCAAGGAGGGGCCACTGTGATTACCCCCATTCTAGAGAGGGGGGAAGTGAGACACACAAAGATTTGAGAAAGAAACGGGCCAGGTGACTGTCGATTCCTGCACATGACTCCCATTTTACAGAGAAGGAGACCGAGGCGGAGAATGAGTCAAGGTCACAGACAGCTGCACAGTGGCAGGCCCCTGGATGGGAGGCCCGCTGCACGGAGCGGGGGGCGCTGCGTGGGGAAGCCAGCCACCAAGTCCTCAGGAACCGCGACACGGCCAGTGCAAGAGCATGGATTCAGAAACATGTTCACGGCAGGCCGGAATCGTGCAGAAAATATCCCAAGACAAACAGAATGGGGTGGGGGGTGGAGGACTGCACAGGGACCAGGTCTGGATCCCAGCCATGTCATCGCTGTGTAATCCTAGACAAGTCCCTTCCTTGCTCTGGCCTCAGTTTCCCTTCCTGTGAGCTAACTAGGTGGGTGGGGCTCTCATCCCGAGGCGGGGTAGGGGGTGGGGAGGAGGTTGAACTCACCTGAGGCTGGCTGAGGCCGGGGCGCCTGGGGCTGTTTCCCGGGGAGACGGGGCCCGCGTCCCGCTCCTGGCTGGCACACTGGAGAACATTTGCTCTCCTGACCAACGGACAGCCCGTCCCTCCTCCACCCTCACCCGCTTGCCATCCCCAAAGCAAACGAAGGGGATTGTCTTCGCTGGCCCTGTGGGTGCTGGCCGGGTGGCTAGCNGGCCCGAGGCTCCCAGCTGATGACGAGCCCACCCAGCCACCCCCCAGCAGCCCCCTGACGAGCTATAATTGCTTCGCTCCATCCTGTTGCTGCCATTCTCTTGGCGGAGGCATCTGGGGCCGCAGGCCGGGCGGCAGCTGCAGGCCGACCGCCGGGCTCGCGGGATGGACTGGCCGCACAACCTGGTACGTGGCGCTTCCCCACCCCTCCCCACCCCCACCCCGTGTCAGGGCCCGANCTTGGACTCTGCAGAGGCCGGCCCTCCCTCTGCTGTCTCCCCCAGGGTGAGAAAGACACAGAGACTGGTCTCAGAGCCCGCGGCCATGGCCAACAGCTCGGGCTCCTGAACTGGGCTCAGCCAGTCCACAGTGAAGCTCTTTCAGGCCGAAGCTGTCGGGGCTGGGGGAGAGCCTGGCAAACTCCTTTATCGGGGCTGCAGGGGGGGCGGGGGTGGTGTCCAAAGAGTCCCTGGGTCCTGAGACCCAGGCTGTGTGACCTTGGGCAAGTCCTTTTGTTTCTGTTTCCTGGGGAGGGGTGGGGGAGGACTTTGGTTCTGTTCTGGGTTTCTCGGAGTGGAGGGCCAGGCTTCAGGAACGCCACTGTGAGACGCTCAGATGAGAAGGCCGATTGTTCAGGAGGCATTTCCCTGCACTGGAATCCAGGACCCAAAGGAAGAACTGAGCAACTTGAATCTCTTTGGTGGATTTTGTGCCAGCCAGCGATGCTGCCAGGAGGGGCTGACACTTATTTCCAAGGGTCGAGGCTGGCTGGGCAGGCTGGAGAGGGCCAGGGTCGGGCGTGGGCTGTGCAGGTACTGAGGTGAGTGGTCCATGGCAGGTGGGAACCTGGTTAGATTCAGGGACGAGATGACTCCCCCCTCCCCTCCCCCCCCAAGATTCCTCCTTTCTGGCGAGCCCTGAGCCCCACCCAAGTCCTGGCCCTTCTCTCGCTGGCTCGCTGGCGAGTCGGCTCCCGCCCGGCTCCAGGGGCTTCTCCTGAATGAGCCAGAGCCTTTCCTGACGCTCCCGGTTCTATGAGAGGAAGTGGATGGTGGTGGGTGAGGTTGGACAGGGGTGGGTNTCTATTTCAGCCTCACGGTTTCCCCAGTGAAGCTCTTCACCAACGCAAACCTTTGCTCATCCCCCCTACCCGACCCCCGTGAGATATTTAGACTCCCTCTGCCCCCATCTGCCTCCCTCTTATTCTTCAAACCTCACCTACATGCCCACTCCCCAGAAAGGCCTTGGGGGACCACTCCGCTGCTGCTAAGGGGGTGGCCCTGATCTCTAGCCACAGGCAGCCGGCTTCATCATCACATCCATCGCTAGAGATTTAGGTGCTTGTTGCTTGTCCACTGTCGGCTCCCCCTCTGAGACTATAAGCTACAGAAGGGCAGGGAAGGTGATGGCTGTTCACTGACTCGGTCACCAGGGATGAGACAGTATGCCCGTGTGGAGTCCATGCTCAGTTGGGGAGGGACGCATAACAGAGCCACACACACAAACTCTAAGTCTGCGGGCATGCAAGGGGCATGTGCTGTTGAGAGCCCAGAAAGGTCCACTGAGGCACCTCAAAGGACGTGACACTGGGCTGAGACATAAGGGGTTGAGGGGTAAGAGGCATTTCAAAAACGAGGGAGGCGGGACTCTGCGGGTAGCAGCCTGTGCAAAGTCCCTGTGGCAGGAAGGAGCACTGTGGGAGGAAGGGCTTGAGAGAAGGGCAGAGGCTGAGGCGCAGATGTGAGAGGAAGTCGGTGAGATTTGAGGAGGTGGAGCTCAGCAGGGGTCAGACCACGCGGCAGAGCAGGGGTGAACGGTGAAGCGGGAGGGTAACATCAGAGTGGCATTGCAAGCAGCTGTCCTTGGCCATGGTGTGGGGGACAGATTGAAGGAGACAGGGGGATGTGGGGAGGGCAGGTAGGAGGCTGTTGAGGGAAGCGAGGATGGCTGCGGAGACAGAGAAGTGGAAGGGTGGGGAGATTTTGAAGAGGTGCTACAGACAGGACTTGGCGATGACTGTGGTACACACACGTGTGCGTGTGGTACACGTGTGGTGGCCCGGCCGGTGGGGGTGGCCCCCCTGAAGCCTCTCTTCCCTCTCTCTTCCCTGAGCCTTGAGTCTTGGCCCAGAGGGAGAGCCGGCTCTCCTCCCTTTGATGTGTGGTCTTCTTTCCCAGCTGTTCCTCCTCACCATCTCCATCTTCCTGGGGCCGGGCCAGCCCAGGAACCCCAAAGGCAAGAGGAAGGGGCCAGGGCGGCCTGGAACCCTGGCTCCTGGGCCTCACCAGGTGCCCCTGGACCTGGTGTCACAGGCGAAGCCATACGCCCGCATGGAGGAGTACGAGCGGAACCTCGGGGAGATGGTGGCCCAGCTGAGGAACAGCTCCGAGCCGGCCAGGAGGAAGTGCGAGGTCAACCTGCAGCTGTGGCTGTCCAACAAGAGAAGCCTGTCGCCCTGGGGTTACAGGTAGGCTGGGCTGGGCAGCCAAGGGGTGAGCTGCGGGGGGGTGGCGGGGGGAGGGAACCATGCCCGCTGTCCCCACCACTGTAAGAGTTAGACCTTGGATTCGGAGTCCTGAGTGCCTGGCTTTGAACCCTGGCTTGCTTCCTACAGGCTGCGTGGCTTTGGGCAAGCTCAGCCTCTCCGAGCCTCAGTTTCCTCAGCGTAGTGGAGGTGATAGTAGTTCAAGCTCCGTAGGGTTTACAGGCTTGATATTCAACGAGCTATCCGCGCCGAGCCCTGGCATGAGTGCTCCCCACGTTCCCGATGAAGTACCTGCAAGGCTCTCCTCCCTCCACCTCGTGTGCCTTGTGCCCCCTCCGAGTCACAGCGCCCACCGGAGGTATTGATTGCTGTGTCCACATCTGTCTCTCACGACTGGCACCTTCCCAGTGTCCGCATCAGAGTCATCTAAGAACTCTTGTGCCCCCTCCATCAAAATCTCCAGGAAGAGGCCCAGAAAGTGATATTTCACACATCGCCACGTGATCGGGGGGTGCATGGCCAGCTTTGGGAACCAAGACCCGCTGTCCTTAGATTACGGGGTCCGTGTCTTACCTCGGTCATAGCGCTACTTCTAAGCACAGAACTTGGCATGCAGTAGGGGCTGAATGTATGTGTGTTGAATGAACGGTGAAGAAATCGGCTAACCTTGAAGGGTCCTCGCTCACAAATCAGGCCAGAGATTTTTTTAGGTGCACAGCTTAGGTCCTGAAATTCTAGAAGAACATAACTTTTCTGGGATGATATAAAGTCTAACACTAGCCTTACGTGGCTATTGAGCCCTTGAAACCTAACTAGTGTAGCTAAGGACCTAATTGTGAGTATTTTATTTATTTTAAATGTATTTATTTTCATTGAGGGAGAGTTGACTCATTCTGATGAACTGAAATTGAAATAGCCACATGGCTACCAGTGGCTACCGTATCTGGAATGTGGCAATTGGAAGGCTCAAAGCTGGACTTCAAAGTTTGCTGTGACCTTGATTTTGGCGGGAGGCCTTATAAAAATGCAGGTTTTGATCCAGGAGGTCTGGGGTGGGGTGAGATTCTGCATTTCTAACAAGCTCTTGGTGATGCTGATGCTCCCAGTCCGCAGTCAAGCTCCCTCCCTTCCAATTAGCAGATGAGGAAACTGAGGCACAGAGAAAGCAAGGTCACAGAACAAGTCCCTGTACTCTCAGGTGTAGGAGGGCACTTCTCTGTGTTGCCCACTGGTGAACACCTGATGTCCAGGACAGGCTCACATGGTGGGTCTCAGAAAAATATGTGTTGAATAAATAGAAACAAAGTCAGAATAGAACCCTCCTGACTCCTCTTCTAATGAGGATTCAGCATCCATGTGCTCATATATTGCTTCCCATGGATGAAGTTTCCCAAGAACATACACACGCGGTGGGTGGGGGAGACGGAGAAGGCCTTAGCTTCTTGACAATCCCACAGCAGAATCTAGTACTGGGGTGGGCAACTCGTGGATGAAAGAAGGGAGCTGGGTGACTGGCTTGTGACCTTGAGCCTGGATAACCTTGGGGCTGGCTTGCCTTCCTAGATGTTCAGTTTTCTCTCCTGGAACGTGGAGTTAATTACTTACTGCCCACCCCCCAGCGTAGCACACAGTCTTGCTGTGGGAATGAAAACGCCAGTTGGGAAATGTAGGGGTGTGGGGCCTGGGACTGATTCGCCCTCCCTGCACCACCTTCCACTCCGTGCTTTCTCCTGGCTTCTTGCAGCATCAACCATGACCCGAGCCGCATCCCCGCCGACCTGCCCGAGGCGCGGTGCCTGTGTCTGGGCTGCGTGAACCCCTTCACCATGCAGGAGGATCGCAGCATGGTGAGCGTGCCAGTGTTCAGCCAGGTGCCCGTGCGCCGCCGCCTCTGCCCGCTGCCACCCCGCACCGGGCCCTGCCGCCAGCGCGCGGTCATGGAGACCATTGCGGTGGGCTGCACCTGCATCTTCTGAACCAGAGCCTGCGGGTGGCCCTGGGGACCACCCTCCCGGCGCTCCCCCACACATGAGCCAGGCCAGGCCAATGAAATGTAAACGCTGTCTTTTGTAAAGCAAGACTTTGGGTTTGCTCCTTGGGGCTCAGAAGCCAAAACCAGGGTGGAGACGGGAGGCTGCTGGGCTGCAGATTTCGGATCAATAAAAAGGGATGCGCCATCACTCAGAGTTCTCCAGCACTGACATAGGTTATTTTAAAAATACTGCGTTTGCTTCTACCATTTAGGGCAGTCACATACTTCCTTTGATTTGGGTTTATAAGCCTATTTCAGCCCTGTTATTGGAGCTTGGTTGATAGAAACCTATATAGGAGTGAACAAGCACCATCTCTCCCCCAAAGTCAAGGTCAGTTGCAAGCAAGCTCTTAGGGAAGCGGTGAGCTTCCTGTTTCTGGGAAAGTCCGGCTAATGCTGAAGCTCTATGGATACTGTGGAGCAGAGTAAGTGACCTAGGTCTCTTTCAGCTCTGAGATCCTCTGCAGGTCAGCCCTAGACCCAGAGAAGAGACTCTGGGTTGCCAGAGAGTGCAGGCGGGGGAGGGTTTCACCTGGGCCAGTCAGCCCCTGACACGTTCAGGTGGGTATGGATTTTTCCAGGCTGGGATCCCTTGCTTTGAACAAATACTCAGGAGGTGGGAAGTACCAGTGTAGATCATCCTTTCCTCCAGCCATATGTGTAAGGGGATCTGGTTAGATGGTTTGCTGATACCAGTGGTCCTCAAACTTTAGCCAGCCCCCCGAATCGCCTGGGGCACTTGTTAAAATACAGATTCCTGGGCCCCACATGCAGCGGTTCTGATCCAGTCTCTCGGTAAGAGCTGAGACTTCGCATTTCTAATACAGTGGCTTCCCGGTGATAACTGCACATCCGGGAGCCATCCTTGGAGAACCACCAACTTATATCAAGATACTCC
>NW_027530642.1:4001899-4002910 GCF_008692635.1 Crocuta crocuta
TAGGTCTCTTTCAGCTCTGAGATCCTCTGCAGGTCAGCCCTAGACCCAGAGAAGAGACTCTGGGTTGCCAGAGAGTGCAGGCGGGGGAGGGTTTCACCTGGGCCAGTCAGCCCCTGACACGTTCAGGTGGGTATGGATTTTTCCAGGCTGGGATCCCTTGCTTTGAACAAATACTCAGGAGGTGGGAAGTACCAGTGTAGATCATCCTTTCCTCCAGCCATATGTGTAAGGGGATCTGGTTAGATGGTTTGCTGATACCAGTGGTCCTCAAACTTTAGCCAGCCCCCCGAATCGCCTGGGGCACTTGTTAAAATACAGATTCCTGGGCCCCACATGCAGCGGTTCTGATCCAGTCTCTCGGTAAGAGCTGAGACTTCGCATTTCTAATACAGTGGCTTCCCGGTGATAACTGCACATCCGGGGGCCATCCTTGGAGAACCACCAACTTATATCAAGATACTCCGCCGATCAAAAAGGCAGTGTGGACTGCCTTGTCCTAAAGCGCCTGCTCGTTCCTGCCCTCAGATAAGTCCTTGCACCCCCCATCACCTCCTTGCAATTCAATCCTCCCCCTGACCTACAAGCCCCCGCAGCTAGTCCTAAACCAGCTGTTCTAGGGTCTAAAAATACCTTCCCTCCCCCAAGACAGCTGAGGGGCTCAGGCTGCTTTGTGAGGTTAAGAATAGCCGGCACTTCAGGGTTAATTTCAACAAGAGGGCCAACAGCCAGCGTAGGGACACTTGGCTTGGCTACTCTACCTTCAGTGCCTAAAGCAGTCTGAGCTCTGAATGTTTTAAGAGTCTCATTCATGAAAGGGCAATGATTAGGTATGAGCCTGTCTGGGGTGGTAAGCAACTTACCTTTTTTGGTATTGTTCTAGAGTGGATACTGGTTAAAATTACCCCAGGAAGCTTTGGCCTGGTTCCGGGCACATGGAAAATAGACTTCATGTGTCAGCCCAAGCCGATGCCTCCAGCCACTGCTCTGCCCCCCCCACCCCCACCCCCCCCC
>NW_027530642.1:4003137-4054907 GCF_008692635.1 Crocuta crocuta
CGTGGTGAGTCCTGGAGGCCCCACAGCCCCCTCTCCAGGATTTAGTAAGACTTTGGCGGCACACGAGGGACCCATGGCGTCAAGGCCTCGTTGTGGGGTGCGGGCGTGGGAAGAACTGAGCTGCAGGACAGCCGGTCTAGTCCTGGGAGACCCTGGGTTCCCCGGAGCCTAGGGACTGGGCGGGGCGACTCCTCAGCCTGGTGGGCCAGGCTGTACCGGAGCACCAGACACACAGAGATCCTCCGTAAGTGCCGCTTAGTTTTATATGGGTGGTGCTTTTCCCTAACTTTTGGGGCTTCAGTATTCTCGTCTGTGAAACAGGCAGATGGCATTTCGGATCCTCGGGGTCTTTTCCAGTGTTACCATCCTGCGGCTTGGGAACGTGGCCTTACGAGCCTGGGCTGGCAGTTGGCCCTTTCTAGGCCGCCAGTTTAAAGGCAGCAGCAGGGAGCTCAGGACCTTTGGAGGTTCAAGAAGAGAGCTGGGTCTACACTGGGCCCAGGAACCTCCTTTGGTATAAGTCTATGTGTGATTTATATTTTGCACCATTGGGTGAGAAACCCCCACTCCATGAGCACAGGGGACTGATCTGCCTCCTTTAGCGCTGCCTCTCCAAGACTCAGCACGGGGTCCAGTGCAAAAGAGGGTGCAGGGCTGGGTGCGTGAATGCATGCACGCACGCATGCACAGAGGCCTCTAGGGGGAGCCCAAGGTTTGCCCCAGCTCCTGCTGCCTCCTTCAAAGGTGGGTGGGGAGCAAGGCATTCCTCTGGCCCCTGCCATTCCTTAGCCACCTCCAGCTCTATCCTCCACAGCCTCCCACACCCCCAAGCGTAGAGTCTCCTGCCCTAGGGATGGAGACGCTGCAAAGAGTTTTAAACGTCCGCCACACTGCCCCAGGACTACTGCGGATGAGTGGCTTCCTTCCTGCTCTGTTTGGCAGATTATGAGGCTCTGTCTGGCAGATAATGAGGCTCTGTCTCTGTAAATGCTCTCTCTTCTCCCAGAGGGCTGTGGGCCCTTGGGGGCTTCTGTCCTGGTCTGAGAAGGCTAGGGTGGGCCCTAGGGCCAAAGCTTCCTGCTGGAACCCATGATCCCTTCTCCTATCTTCAGGAATCTCTGGCTCTTCCTTGCAGGCAGAGAGGTGGTGAGATCCAGCCCTCAGGTTGGGGCTTGGGGAAGCAGGCCAGCCGTCAGCATGGGCAACTTGGCCCGCTTTGGTTCTGAGCTGTTCAGGCCTGTCTACCCAGATGAAAGAAGTTTCTGAAGAACCAGCCAAAGCCTCAGCTGAGGACAGGGGATCAGATGTAACTGTCCTGGTTTGCCTCTTCTGTGCACACATCCTTAGGGATGCAAGGGAGGGATGGTTATCAGGGACAAGTTTGAAACTGGCCTGGGTCCTCTGGCCCAATGCCAACAATCATCAGTTACAGTAGGACAGCCCATGGCATCATTTCAAACACAGATCACGAAAGGTTGTCATTACATATTGATTGCAGTAGCATTGAGAAGGGGAGGAACAGCCCCATCCCGCATGTGGTTGAAATGTGCCTCTGAAACGCCCTTGCCACGTCTCCAAACTTGTAATCTGCTCCAGGGGAGGGGCCGGACTGTTCTAAGCCAATCAGCTTCATCTCAGTCCCTGTGTCCTGATTACTGGTCCAGCAGCTGAGTCTTAAAACCAATCAGCACGTGGCATTTGCTTGTCACAGAGAATTGGTTTAGCAGGGATCCAGCCGGCCCAGAGCCCACTCTGGTTCACAGTTGTGAGAGACCTCTTGGCCTGGACGTGGGTGGCAGCCATCCTTGACCAGGAGAGGAGAAATGGCGCTGTCACAGCACGGAGCTAGTGCCTGCCCTGTGCCCTGTGCCTAGACTCTCATCACCAATAAAACCTTTTTATTGCATAAGCCAGGTTAAGGTTGGTTTTCTACTACTTCAACCACAGGCATTCTTACCGATGTGCCCGGCTTCATAATTCCTATACCTGACAGGTACAGGCTACGTGCACTTTAAAGGCACCATCTTTTTCTCTGCCACTACTGTCACCTTGGCATAGCAAAAACAACTTCAAAGCCAATTTGGGCCTCCATCTAGGTGAAGAATATTTTGCCCCATGCTGAATTCAATTAATTTTAGCCAGAAGCTCCAGATTCAAACTCTAGGAACTCACAGACCTCAGCTATTTCCTCATGCTGGGCTGTTCCCACCATCTCTACAGAAAGGGGGAAGTGCGCTGGGTGACCTCTGGGGTTATTCCTGTTAGGAAAGCCACAATACACGGGGCACCTGGGTGGCTTAGTCGGTTAAGTGTCCGACTTCGGCTCAGGTCATAATCTCAGGGTTCATGGGTTCGAGCCCCGCCCCAGGCTCTGTGCTCACAGCTAGCTCAGAGCATGGAGCCTGCTTCAGATTCCGTGTCTCCCTCTCTCTCTGATCCTCCCCTGCTCACGCTGTTTCTCTCTCTCTCAGAAATAAATAAAATTTAAAAATTATTTTTTAAATTAAAAAAAAAAAAAGGAAAGCCACAGTACCAGTGCCGCCTGGCAGTGTTGTGTCCCCTCGGTTTCTGGGCCCTCCCCCAGAGTCATATTTATCAAGTCTGGGTGGGACTTGGGCATCGGCCTTGGCTTAACCTTAGAGGAACTCCATCCTGACACCTTTTCCTTTCCTCTGCTAGGGCAACTGTTTGTGGGTGAGGTAGGACCACCCTCTGTCATCTAGGAACTTGTATTCTTGCAAGAAAGGTCCACCGTATGACCCTTGCATAATAGACAGAATGGTCAACTCTTCCAGGTACTGAGGAAAAGCTTTCCTCTTCCTACGGCCTGGTGTATTTCCCTTTTTCCACTGGTTGCCAGGAAGCTCAGAGCTATGCTGACAGCTCCACTGAGGTAACCATCTCTTCCTTGGGTCCTACCACAGTCATGTCTCCCCATAACCCATGTGTTGAGAGGCCTGGGTGGTGTCTAGCATGTTCGCAGCTCGGTACCTCACATCTAGCAAGCCCACAGTACATGGGAGATAGGATCATTATCTTAGGCTTTCTGATCTTACTTCTACTTTATTTGTAACCATCTGGTACCTGTATTTCACTGCAGGTATTGCCTCACGTCGTGCATTTTGGGAAAAACAATAAAGAAACCTGATTTGTAGTCATTTCCCCATATTTCTTCCCGATTATCCCCGTGTTCTAATTAGAAAACCAAATCAGAAGCAGCTGGAAGGGTGGCTTTTTATTTCTTCTTTAAAAAAAAAATAAATAAAATGAATACATGGGCTTGAATTTCCTTCCCTTCTCTCATTCTCCCCCTTAAAAAGAAGCAAACACTGTGAAAGTCCTTAAGATAGAGAGGCAGAGAGTGGGCCGCCTGGACCCACGCTGGAAGAAGCAGCTTGACACACGAGGGGCCTCAAAGAGGCCTGGCAGGAGAGCGCAGCCTGCCCGGCCGTGGCCGCTGGGGGGCGCTGTGACCCATCTTCACCAGGGATGGACCTTCCGGGCTCTCCCCGGGGGCGCTCACAGCTCAGTCTTCACCTTGTGCATCAAATCCTTTTGGTCAATCTTGTCTAGGTCCTGGTACCAGCGGTTGTAAGCCAGCAGGGCCACGTTCTTGGCGGCCACAGCCATCACCTCCACGGAGCTGGCCGCCCACTCCAGGGCGTTGAGGTAGAAGAGCTGGTCGTGGAGGGCGAAACGCGGGAGGCCGGGGTGGGAGCCGTACAGGGGGTGGGCCTGCCACTCGGCCGTCTGCACTGAGTAATAGGAGCGGAAGAGGGTCTTCAGCTGGGACCGGAGGAGGGGTTTAGGGGACTGCACTCGCCAGACGGCCGCCTCCTGAGGCTGCTTCCGCCGGAAGTTGGCCGAGATGTTGACGGGGCAGATGTTGTCCAGGGCACAGAAGAAGTTGGGGAAATCCGTGGTGAGGATGCTGGCAAAGGGGAAAAGCTTAGGGTCGGGGAAACCGAAGTAGGAAGAGTTGAGGTAGCCATGGACCAAGGAGATGACAGTGGGCTGGAAAGGGCCCCGGAAGGCATCTATGGGCGGGTCAAAGCCGTCAAAGGTGATGGTGCTGCTGTTGTCGTCCAGGTGCAGGGGTGTGGCGATGACCACTATGTCATAGAAGTCGGAGCCATTGCCCACCTCATTCTCATACTCCACATAGTACAAGGGTTTCCCTTCTGGAAGGCGAGAGACAAAAGAACACAGAAGTCAATTTATTTCTTGCCTTCTCCCCACCGATCTCCACCAGGGGCCCAGCGCTGAGGGTATGAGACGCCGGGTGCAGTAGGCTGTCCGGATGGTGGGTCCTGGGCTTTCTGCACTGCTGTGGCTGCAGAGTGAGCACTGGACTGGGAGTCAGGAGTCCAGCTCTGCTCTGTGGACTTGCTGGAGGAACTCGGGCAAGGTTGTGGCTCGAAGTCCTCCCTGGTCAAACGAACGGGGCTGGATGAATGCAAGTCTTACCTTTCTGGCCCTGACAGTGGACTCGGGATGACAGTGCCCTCTGGTGTCACTCAGTGGTGCCGGGGCTCCCCATGGGTTTGTTAGAACCACTTCCCAGCGGATCCAAGACCAGGGTTTAGGGGCAGAGTGGTGGAAGGGTTCAAGGTCTAGGGCTGGAGCGGCCACGCCCCCTGCTCACTCACCTGTCTGCTGCAGGGTCACAGTGGTCACTGTGGCATGGATCACATTGGCCTTGGTGAGCTTCAGCAGACCGGAACAAACCAGCTTGTTGCCTCCCTCCACGGACCACAGGCTGCCCTGGGCCCCAGCTAGCGACATGGCTCCTGGGCAAAGGGGGAGAGTGGCCGGTGGGTTCTCAGAGCCACTGGGCCGTGGGGCTGGAGTCCAGCACCATCCTGCCCGCTGGGCCGCCATCCCAACATGGATGGGCCAAGACTCCCCCAACACGGACAATGAGAAACAACACATGCACAGCACAACGAAATTTACAATGCTATGAAGTAAAGATATGTTCAGTCCAAGAGCCAGCTAGAAAAGACCACAGATTGTAAGATTCTATTTATACAGACTGCCCAGAAGGGGCAAATCCATAGAAACACAGAGTGGATTTGTGGTGGCCCAGGGCTAGAAGGCAGGAGGATACTGGGGAAGTGATGGCCACGGTTATGGGGTTTTCTGGAAGCAGTGAGAATATTCCAAAATTGAATGTGATGCTGGACACACCACTCAAAACCACGGAACTGTTCACTTTAAATAGGTGAATTGGGGGCACCTGGCTGGTTCAGGCAGTGGCTGAGCTCTTGATCTCGGGATTATGAGTTCGAGCCCCATGTTGGGTGTAGAAATTACTTAAAAATAACATCTTTTAAAAAGAAACAAAGGGGTGAATTGTGTGGTATATGGATTATATCTTGAAGGACACACACAAGATACCAGAAGAGTGAGCGGGTCAGCCTCGCTGAGGGGGCGCTGGGCAGGACCCGAAGGCTAGGAAGGAGGCAGTCATGCCAACAGCCAGAGGAACCGCACCCCGGGCCTAGGGGAGGGGCTTGCTAACTACAAACCTTTTCACTCATTTCTCCAAGAAAAATGGGCTGAGGGCCTCTAATGGCCCAGGCCCTGTCCTCAGTGTGTGGGACACCCCAGTAAACAAAGGAGACAGAACTACCAGCCCCGAGAAGCCTACATTCTAGTGGGAAAGGATGAAAGAAGTAGATGAAGTAGGTGCTTTTAGAAGCTGATGGCCGCAGGGTAGGGGGACCGGCCCTGCAGAGGGCAGGGGTGGGGTGGTAGGGTAGCTTCCATGCAAAGGATGAAAAGGAACATCTACACAAAGACGTGGTGGGAAGTGAGAGTTTACCAGGGAAGAATGTTCCAGGTGGAGGGAGGGCCACCCAAAAGCCCCAAGACAGGGGTGTGTCCGGAACGCTGGAGACATGAACAGGCGGCCGGAGTGGCTGGACTGGGGATGAATGAGCAGGCAGGTGGTGGGGCCAGGCCAGGCGGCGCCTTGAAGGCCACGGGAGGGGCTCTGGGTTTTCCTTGCAGGCAAGCGGGAGCCCTTAACAGAGTTTTACACATACGCCTGCCATGATGGGTCTTTTGTTTTAAAAGGATCCTGCAGCTGATGTATGGAGAAGAGCCTGGAGGGGGAAGGGGGCAGACCTGTGGTAATCTAGGTCACGGATGCCGACGCCTTAGACCAGGGAGGAAATGGCAGTGGGAAGCCCCCAGACTCTGGATATATGTGGAAGGCAAAGCAGATGAGATTTCTTGACATACCATGCAATGGATAGGAGGGAAGAAACAGGTCAAGGCTTCTGCTGGAGCCACAGAAAGGAGCTACTACCAACCAAGCTGGGAAGACTGTAGGGGAGGCAGGCTTAAGGGGAGAGCTCAGGGGTTCAGGTTTGGCCACGCGGGGTGCCCACAGGCCTGGCGGTGGAGGCACCAGGGCGACACCTGACGCGTGGGTCTGCAGTCCCGTGGGGAGGTCAGGGCTGGAGCTCATGCTCGGGGGTCAGTGGGTAGAAGCGCGTGTAGTCGAGAAGAGGACCATGAACCTGAACCTTCCATGTTAGCAGCCTGGGAGGAGGGGTGGACCTGTCCGCGCTGGAGGACGGCAGGGGGAGCACATGCCCACTGGCCCCAGTAATGAGCTGGGGAGGGGAGATGCGCTGATAGGTGGATACCCAGGGGCTCCGAGGCCCCGGGGGCGGGGCAGTTCCTGAAACGGAGCGGTGGAAGTGGTGGGAACACAACAGACCTTAGATCTGAGCTTTCCTTTCAGCATCTGAGAAGCGGGGTGAACACTACCTCCTGCCAACCTAGAGGACCAATGCCAGAATCAAATAGGCTTGAAGCAGTAAGGTGCTTAGGCAACCGTACTGCACCTGGTTAAAGTGAGGTTGTTACGGGGAGCCCACTCCCTTCCGGGCACTGGGGGCCAGGGGAGGCTCACCGGCAAAGGCAGGCATCGCCGCGGACTGGCCGTAGCTGGCCCGCAGGACGGCAGAGACGACGTCGTCGATGAAGCGCTGAGTGACGCCCACCTGGAGCAGGGACTCGGCCACGGAGCGCTGGGTCATGTTCACGAAGGCAGACTCCCCCAGCGAGTAGAGCAGCTCCTCCACGCCCGAGAAGGCATAACCATGGGCCTGGTACTTATAGATCCTGGAAGACACGCATAGGAGGAGTCCTTGTGCAGAAAGGCCTCTGGGCTGACCACCCCCTGCTGGCTCACTGCACCTGAGAGCCCCAGCAGGAACCAGGCCCTCCTCACCACGTAGAGGGGACAGGAGGCTGGCTCCTCGGCCCATTTGCCGACTATGGCGGTCCTTTCCCAACCCCAGGGACAGCGCAAAGGGTGGGCAGATACCCTGGAATTGCACTAGACCCGGCTTCACATCACGGATCTGTTAAATGACAACTCTGGCAGCTCGCCGAGGGCACAGCCCGCTTCTCACTTGGGTGGGACTGCCAGGCAGTGGGCCACGGCCCGCCCCCACAGACGCTGCCCCTCTCCAGCAGCTGCAGCTCTGCGCTGGCTTTGGGGGCCATGTCAGACCCAATGGCCCGTCTCCCACCAACGTTGTCACGTTCTGTGCAAGCCCAGACCGGCCTCCCTTCCGGCTCCCTCCAACAGGCTCTAGCACAGCCCTGAGCTCATATCTCTACATCGCCCCTCCACCCCCCGTCTCAGGGACTAGCAGTCTCTGGGACTCATCCGCTGGTAGATTTCCAGAGGCGCTGGTCTTTGAAATAGCGCCTCTGCCTGGGCTGCCTTGTAACTGTGTTGACTCTGGTTATCAATGGGACTTCCAGAGTTCCTCTCCCGCGAAAGAAAAAAACCTCAGCATCGTAGGTTTGGGTAAAATCGACAGGGGAGAGAAACATAAGAAGAAAGAGGGGTAAGAACATAAACTCTGGGGAACACCTGGAAAATATAAGGAAGAGATGCTATAAAAAGCACAGCTGTGGAGGTAGGGAGCGTGGAGGAGGCCAGTGGGCCATCTTGAGTGACTGCGTCTGGGCCACGAAGTGGGGAGCACCTACAGGGAAGAGCCGGGATGCCGGCTGGTGAGTGGGTGAACCGTGGGAAGTGGACAGAGTGACACTGGACCACTTTTCCTCGTTATCTGTGGGGGCCAGGGAGGAGACTGGGACCCAAGGAAGAGGGAAGTGGTGAAGACAGGAGTTTGTTCTAGATGGGGAAACTGGGGGGACAGGAGGGCTTGTAAGTGGGTGGCCCACAGGCTGCGAGAGGCCTATACATGCTTCATTTCGCTTATGTAGAAGATGAACTGGCTGCATGTCTTGAAAAACCAGATTTTGGGGCACCTGGGTGGCTCAGTCGGTTAAGTGTCTGATGTCGGCTCAGGTCATGATCTTGCGGTCCACGGGTTCGAGTCCCGCATCGGGCTCTGTGCTGACAGCTCAGAGCCTGGAGCCTGCTTCAGATTCTGTGTCTCCCCCTCTCTCTGTCCCTCCACAGCTTGTGCTCTGTCTCTCTCCGCCTCAAAAACAAATAAACGTTAAAAGAAATTTAAAAAAAAGAAAAAAGAAAAACCAGATTTGACACACGACTCTGGATTTCCACTTCTTCAAAACAACAGGAAGATCTCGCCGCATGCGGTCAGCATGGCCACGAGGCCATAGCAGGCTCTAGCACAGTGCTGGCGCCCCCCCTCAGTGGGGCCTTGCTCCTCAGGGCATCTGCTCCCTCCTCTTCACTGCCCCCTATTTCACTCATTCACATCGCAAGTGCTCCCCCTGCAGGTGGCTGCGTTTGCATCCCGGGCTCTTCTCAGTTCAACAGAGGGAAGGAATGCTAGCCTGGCTACACCAGGGGCCCATCCCGGCACCAAGGGCACCAAGTGGGTACGTTCCTCCCGCTGGGGGCGCGCCCAGGACCAGGACGGACCTGTGTGGGGCTCTCAAACGCAAGCAAGTCCCTTTTCCTTCTCGACAATGTACAGTCCAGCTGGGTCCTTCCCGGTCTCTCTTGCTCGCTCCCTCCGGAGCGCCTTCCCTGCAGCCTGCCCTGCCCGTACCTCATGAACTTCTCCATGACCTCCTCCACCCACATCTGCAGTCTCAGGAAGCTGATGCCATAGTGCCACCAGAGACGGAAGAGGTTCAGCAGGTACCAGTCCGTCTCCTCCAGCACGAAGTGCTCCCCGCTGAAGATGGCGCTCCTGCCCACCACCTCTCGCCGGTGCCTCAGCCCTGAGGAGACAGGGAAAAGCCCCTCAGGTCCCTCTCATGGGATCCCCAGGAGAAACGCAGGACCGTCTTGCAGGATGCAAACGGACCGGCTCCATCAGAGGGAATATGAACACTATGGTTTGTTCATGTTGCTGCTTGTTTAAAGCAGCAAATGAATGCACTGGGCTGGCTAGTCCATAAAGACATGAACGTGAAAACCAGGTACCATTTTACATTTTTTTTTCCAACAGGGATCCACTCAGTCATGAACGAGGGAAATTCAGATGTCATCCCACAATGTCCAGGGACCGGCAGCTCTTGGACAGTGGCCTTGGACAGCAAGACCACCGGGGGGGCGGGTCACAGCTCTTTGCAAACTTCCACACGCTACAGCTCACAGAGCCCTGGGACGTAAGCATCTCACTTTATCCTCTCTTCGCCTGGGAAGAGGCAGAAGAGGTGACAGCACCCCCAGTTAAAGATGCAGAAACCGAGGCTCAGAGGTTACAGGACCTACCCCAAGTCCCAGGCTTTTGTAACTTTCCCTCCCGTTCCTGTCCCTGAGCCACTAAGTCCCCCCATCCCAGGGGCAGCATTCCTTCCGCATCCTTCCAGAGGTATTTTCTGCAAACACTCATACGTGTCTGTACATCCAGGGTTTCTTCCTCCTCCTACCCCCCCGCCCCCCCAGTCTACACACTGCTCTGCACCTTCCTGGCATACTGTGTCCTGTAGATTGTTCTATACTCGGGCGTAAAGGACCCCTCAGTCTTCCGGCTGAACGGTCTGCATATTTACTTTCAGATCCCACGTGGGGTATTTTCAACCTTTTGCAACTACAAACAACGCTGTAATGAATAACGCTGTGCGCGTGCCACTTAGCACATCTTCGAGTACACCTGCAGGGTCCCTTCTGAGAAGTGGAGTTTGTGCGTCAAACGGTCTATGGCTTTGTGGCTTTGCTACGTGCTGCTGGGGCTGAATCGAACTCTCTTACTCATTAGCTGCGGGACCTCAGCCAAGGTGTAGACATCCTCTGAGCCTTTGTCTCCTCAGGAGCTATAACCCCTGTGTTGCTGGAGGGTGGAGTGGCAGGGAGGGCTCGAGGTGAGGTAATGCCTACACACCACTTGGAAGGATGCTGGGTACCCGGCGAGCACATAGCACGTGGAAGCCCGATCATGATCATGGCTATTGAGAGGCAGCCAATTGAAAGGGAAGGAAACCGGCCCGGAAGTTGAACCTGTGTTCTAATCTGGGCTGTGCAACTAACTCACTGTGTAACCTCAGGCAAGCTTCTTCCCCTCTCTGGTCCCAGCTGCTCCATCTGGCAAATGGGGAAACTGGGCTACATGACCTCCCGGCCTTGGCTGTTGGGGCGATCTGGAAAGAGCCCAGTGGCTGCCGCCAGCCTCGGGGCGCCATACGCGGGAGCCCAGGACAGTGCACTCACCCAGCTGCTTGACGAAGTCCTGCATGTGCAGGCTCAGGGAGTGGAAGGAGGCGGCCCCGCTCTCATAGTGCTGCTTGTTGACTGAGATGGTGGCCAGGCGGCCGCCCACGGTCCCCTTCTCAAACACGTCGATCTGCACGCGGGGGCCAAAATGCTGCTGGAGGAAATGAGCCACGGCAGAACCCCCGATTCCAGCCCCAACCACGGCTGTCAGAGCGCCCGCAGAGCAGGGGGGGGTACGGGGGAGCGGGGGAGGGAGAGACAGAGCATAGACATGAGAATGCAGGTCCGCCCTCGCAGCCTCCTGGCTGGTGGCTCCCAGGCCCTTGCATTTCATAGGCTTATAACATCTCAGAAAGGAACCCTGTGGGCTCGCTTTTAGTAAAGCTATTAAAAGAGAGCAAAGGACAACCTGAAAACTGTCACCTAGTAACCCTCATTTTGTCATGAAAAGGACCGCTTGGCAGCAAAAAGAGCCGGAAAGACATCTCAAAGTTCTGGACGATCATTTAAAGAGAAAGATTTGACTGTACGCACACTCACTATATTGTCCCTGTTTTTATCTCACTGTGAACTAACTGGTGAAAACTTGGTCACTGACAGGTACCGTTAGGTTGGATCAGCGTTTGGAAACTCAGTCCGGGGTTTGGCAAACTACAGCCTGTGGGCCAAATCCGGGCCTGTGCCCGTTTTTGCCAACAAGTTTTACTGGAGCACCGACACTCTCTCTTTGGCTTGTTTATGGCTGCTTCCATGCTACGGTGGTAAAGCTGAGCAGATGCAACAGAGGCTGGACGGCCAAGCCTAAGATATTCGTTCTCTGGCCCTTTCCTGAAGCAGTCAGCCAACCATTGGTATAGTGCAACCTACCGCCTGACACTTCATATCTCTTCTACATCTGTGTTTGCCAAGACTGGCATGCACCCTGTGACAGGCTGCTCACTACTGAGCAAGGCACTCGACACCACTCTGGAGTCTTGTTCCAGAGTTTCGGCTTTGAGGACTTTTTGGATCTTATCAGCCACCGTCTTTCCTATGCCTCCTGCCTTCCTGCTGTTTGCAAACTTGGTTCATGTGCCGTGGGTGTTCTTATCCAAGTCACTGATAAAAAACGTTTCACTGGCAACGTGGGCTCCGGGGTGCTCCCAGGAACCCCTGTCCAGGCAGATGCTGATCTCGATGCTGGTACTGGAGAGCACGGGCCCAAGCCAGCAGAGCCGCTGTGAAGCTACAGAACTGGACAGCCACACCGCCCTTAACGTTTGCCCACCGCGGATCTGAGACACAGCTGCCCTCTCATGACAGGCTTGCAGCTTGGTCCAAAAAGAAAACGAGATAAATCTGGTGTGATCAGTCCCTACTAGACCCGTGGTGGACCCATGACAGACCACCAGCTCCTGTCAAGGAAGCAAAACTACAAGGTTCCTTATGATCTGGTCTCCACTGACTTACACGTTCCCTGTCCCAGCCCCCAACACTCCACCTGCTCGTCCGCCTTGACTTTGCGCCTTTGCCTGCGCTGCTCCCTTTGTCAGGAAGGCTGTCGCCTTTCACCTCGCCGCTTCTATGGCCCTCGCCTGGCTCACTTCAGCCAAGTCCGGTGTCACTCCCACATATTTCTGCCGCACGCGCTCCTACCCTGCGGCTTGCCCTCGCACCCTCTCCTCCACTCTCTTCGTTTAAGGACCGAGCATGGCTCACTACGTCCCCAGATCCTGCAGAAAACAAACCACTTCGCCCTTTCCAGTGTTTACAAAGCCTTTTCCAAGAAAGCCCTTAACCGTTTCAAAGCAGCGAGAGCTCCCTTCCTCTCCATTTGCGACGGAGCCCCAAATCACCCAGTTTTCAGAGGACCAACTCTCGCGAGGCCTGAAAGCTGCGCACGGGCTATAGGAAAGCAGAAGAGCTCACCTCATTGCGAACCGGCTCATTCAACACCCACAACCTGACGCCCACTCTCTAGTCCATGATAAGATGTGCTGGGCCACGAGTGAATCAAGCAGGGCTTTTGTCCTCCTGAGCTCATGCAGGGAGTGGGCAGACAGACTCCTGCACAGCGAGCTAGGACAGCGTGTGACCAAGCGCAGCAGCAGTGTTCCAGGGAATCCTGAAGAGGAAGCAATGAGTTCTGCCCGCATGGAGACCAGGCTTCGCAGGGGAAATAATGTTCGACAGTGGGCTTTCCCAGGCAACAGGAAACACACTCTCCAAGGCGAGAACAGCATGTAGAACTGGGGCAGGGGGGAGGCCAGGGGGCCATTTAAAGGGTCCAAAGCCACACTGAGCTGTTCAGATTTGATACCCCAGTCGTGTGGGGGTGAAGCCCTCCTCACAGGAAGCTCCTCATTCTCATGTGTAGAGTCCAAACCACGCGGGGCGAACTCAAGCTTCTGTCAGACAGCTAAGGACAATCAAAAACGCGACAGGGCATCTTGGCATTGCCAAGCGTCCTGCCCTGGGTGACCCCTGGGGCCAGGCGGGCAGGGCCAGCCGGAACGAGCCAGGCAGGGAGCTCTGCATTGCCAGAAACAGTAGTCCTGGGAGGAGGCCCCTTCCCCAGGGGCTAGTGTGAGGTGTCTGGCTCTGCCGCCCACTTTTGAGAGATGGGGGAGGGGCCCTGCACCTCTAGACAGAGCCTGTCTGACTTCCTCATCCTTTGAAGGCTGGCTCAAAATCCACTTTCTCCCTGAGGTCTTCTCTGACCCCTCTAGCTCTCAGGATTTCTCTCTCCCCTGAACTCTCAGTCCCAAACAGAGTGCTGGCAGGCTTCTCTGTCCTACCCCTTTATGGCCTGAGCTGTGGCTTTTGTAACCCAAAGAAGCCTTAGCACTGTCCTAGCCCAGTAAGTCTGTGGTGCTCCCACGGGGCATGGTTCCCTGACCATAAGGGTAGGGAGGGCAGCTTCACACCAGAGGCCTAGCATCTCCGCCTGTGGGGATTTTATATGAGAGGGACTTAACATCTTTGGGAGTCATGTAGAGTTAAAATGACAACTGTTCAGAGAAATACACTGCAAACAAATACGGAACTCGAGGCAGGGATATGCATGATGAAGTATGTAGCAAGGTGCCCCGGTGTCTGCAATTTAATCTGGGAAACGCACTGAGATAGATGTAAGACCAATTAATGGGCGGGTGACAGTTATGTAATAACGCAAGTACAGGAGCAGTTTGCTAACGGCAGAATCTTGGTGCTGAGTGCACAGATGATCACTGTATATCCAGTTCTTTCAAATTCGCTCGCCGCACGTTTGAAAATTCAAAATAAAACACTGTAATAAAAACCAAGATGACTGCTGCTAAAAGTTGTCCGCTGTCATTCAACAACTCTATCTCCACTAGACCTACCACGGGCTCTGTCTCCTATTGTCCCTGAGGTTCTGGCTTAGATGTTACTTCTAGGAAGCCTCCAGGGCACTCCCAGAGCCTGAAGGTGGGTGGAAAGGCTCTCCCGATCAGGGTACCTTTTCAGCCTTAAGGTCGACTTCCCTGTATTGTGCGGTCTCTCCTCCAGACAGGAGCTACGGAGTACTGTGCCTGCTACCCTCACGGCCCTCACTAAGCCTTTATGAAGGACATCACCCAGGCCGGGTCCTCACTGTCATCCATCGGGGCACCTGGCAAAGGGCCAGGTCCACCGCAGATGCTCAGTGTCCGCGGACCTTCTGGTGTGATCTGTGGCCAGTCCTGCCTCAAGCTTCTTTTCCGCCCCAGGCAGGCGCCGCCACATGCCCACGCCCCCCCGGGATCGGCACCTCGCCTACTGCCGATCCCCTTGCTGGCCCACTCTCGGTCCCTCGCCTCTTCTCCAGCCAGCCCCTCTCCGGAAGACCCCTCCCTCGCCCAGCTTCCCTCCCCTTCCCCCACCCGGCAGCTCCCGGCAGCGNCCACTGGCTGTTCCGCCTTCTGCCTGCCGGTCACAGCCTCCCATTGGACGAGCGGCCGTCTTTCTCCAGCAAGGGGCTCTCATTAGCTGCATCTCTCTCCGGCAGGCTCTGTCATTAGCAGCTTCCCCGTCCCGCCTCCTCGATGCGGCTTCCTCATTGGCTGGCTGGCCCTGCCCACGCGCAGGTGTGCGCGCTTCGGCCGCTCAGCATCAGGACCCGGGCCCTGGTGCGTGGAGACTGACGGGAGGGAGAACCGAAGCTTTGACCATCTCGGTTCAAGTCCAGCCGCTGCGAGTTACTAGCTCTGTAACGTGCCTTCTCTGTGTCTCATTCAGTTTCCCTGCTCTCCCTCTAAGTGGTTGTGTCAATCACGTGAGATAAGGGACGTGATACCGTTTGGCAGTGTCTGCAAGTGCAGCAAATTGCTGACCAGGCGTGCAGCCACGGTAGCCAGGCGCTACACTCTGCCTGTGCGCAAGCAGGGCCAGATGCTTTTGAGAGGCCGTCACTGAGGAGTATTTGCAGTTTCTACATACAGTTTGCGTCTCTGCCTTCTACTTAAAACAAAGGGGCGGGGGTCGCCTCGGTAGCTCAGTCGGTTGAGCTGGTTGAGCTCAGGTCATGACATCAGGGCTCCTGAGTTCAAGACCCCTGTTGGGTCAGAGCCTGGAGTCTGCTGTGGATTCTGTGACTCCCTCCCCTGCTAACGCTGTCTCTCTTAAAAAAACAAACATTAAAACAAAAAAAAATTTTTTTAAAGGGAAGGGTTTCATCCAGTCTTTTCTCAGGGGAAGGAAAGGTAGTGAAGAAGGTTAAGCTCCCATTTTCACTCCCTAAGAAAACAAGAGCAGCTCAGCGTGGCTACTACATTACACGGTGAAGGGCAGATTCCTCTAGCAGAAAATAAGTCTGGGAATGAGTTTCAGGATAAATAAGGAAAACCCGTATTTATCCAGTCAGATTGTGGCTAAAAGAAGAAACTGAGAGGATTCAGAGTATAGTAAAAGAGCATTCAGCTCGGATTCTAAGTTAGCTTTGCGAGTCCAAACAAGGCCAAACTGGATTACTAGTAGAGTGGTGGATGAACAAGCATGCATTTCTTAAAAACTATCTTTTTGGCAATGCTATGTCAGAATGCAATACTTTTTTTTAAAGCTTATTTGTTTTTGAGAGAGAGAGAGAGTGAGGGAGGGTCAGAGAGAGAGGGAGACAGAGAATCCCAAGCAGGAATGCGAGCTTGAATTCACCGAACCGTAAGATCATGACCTGAGCTAAAACCAAGAGTCAGATGCTTAACCTACTGAGCCACCCAGGTGCCCCCCCCATGCAAAACTTTTTAAGTTCATTCCCAGTGACTTATGATACTCCCTTAAATTTTTTGTTATACAGCATTCATCAATCACTTTGTGACATAGTTCTCATGTGCTGACTTCATCTGATTCTTGTAGTTTTGGGTAGGTGTGCGAAGTAAGTGAGACGATTCATTTTCAGAAATACCAGTTAAAAGCTGTACTGTCTAGTTAACCATAGGTTTACAACCTATTGTAAATATATACAATCCACCCACCCACCCCCAGCAATGGATTTCCAAACCCTTAGACCCTTCACTTCCTGGTTCTTTTTCCCTTCCCCTTTTCATGGGCTTGTTTTCATGGGCTTTGCAATGAGCATGTGCCAAAGAACTGATGTCTCTCATCACCTCAAGGAATGTAGGATTGTCCCAATCAGGCCACTTTTTGGCCCTAGGCGGGCATAGGTCACTTCCGGGTAAGGCTGTAACGTCTGCAGCACTCAGCCAATGAGGAATCAGGGGAGGGACTTGCATGTTCGGGGATAAATTGCCTGCTGTAACCTCCCCCGTTTGCCTCTTCATCAGACACCTACTCTAGCAAGAATGTTCATTAAAGCCTTGCTTCACTGTGCTCTGCGTCCCCCCTTTGATTGGGGCAGTGGGCTTATTTCTCAGAGTGGGGTAAATTTTATTAATTTTAAAATTCAACTTCTTTCCCCCCCCCAAAATGTTCTCACATATTTATTACTGAACCGAAGCATAGGAACAAAGAAAACATTTTCCAAAAACAATCATGTCTGTTGTTCAGGTAGTAGTGACGTTTACAGTGATTGGATATGAGCAAATGACCTTCATGCAGCATAACTATGCCATCTCACGTGGGATTCTTTATAGACCCAGTGTGGTTCTTCTGTAATGTCTCCTTGTGGAATTGTGTATTCTATTACCAGTTTTCATCCGAAGCCACTGGAGAATGGGATGATTCTTTGTTCCTTGGCCAGGAATCACTGGATACTCAAAGTCTTGCGAGAAGACATGGTGAGAACAGTCAATTGCACACACTACCATGGTGGACAAAAGGAGAGAGGAGCTAAAATTCGACATTAAAAAAAAACCCCTTTTTCTTAATGTTTGTTTTTGAGAGAGACAGTGTGAGTGGACAAGGGGTAGAGAGCCAGAGACACGGGATCCAGAGCAGGCTCCAGGCTCCAAGCTGTCAGCACAGAGCCTGTGGTGGGGCTCAAACCCACAAGCTGTGAGAACATGATCTGAGTCTAAGTGGGACATTTAACCGAGTCACCCAGGCGCCCCTAAAATTCAACTTCTTGACCCTACTTTCAATTTTAGGGTCTTTGTTAACTCTAGAATCTAGCTGTGTTTTCTTGTTAGGAAGTTCTTTCCATCCTACAACAAACCCACTGATAATGTGTGAGCACACTGAAGTTGTGGGACAAGTTCAAAAGAGATGGAAAAGCAAAGAGAGAGAATTCTGGTGGCCGAGGCGCAAAACTAGTGAGGCTGGAAGTGAAGCTGGGAGACTCTATCAATTACCTGTTACTGCATAACAAACAGCCCCAAAATTTTGTGGCTAAGAGTAACAATCATTTACTTTGGCCATAAATCTGCACTTCAGGGAGGACTCAGATCAGCTTATCTCTTGTTCCCTGTGGTATCAGATGGGGCCGGAGGATCCACTTTCAAAATGGCTCACCAAGATGGCTGGCAAGACAGTGTGGCTATAAGCTGAGAGCTCAGCTAGGGCCCTGTTCCACTCCACAAGCTGCTTCCATTTACTTTTCATTTGATGGCTGAGCTCTAAGAGTGAGCATCCTGAGACGGGATGGTTTGGATCCAGAAACGGCAGTGTCACCTCTACTACATTCTATTGGTCAACCACAGTCCAGATTCAAGATTTGGAGCCATGTTTTAAAACCTCCACAGCGAACTGGGCAATGTGCACAGTCTGAGTGGAAAGAAGTAAGAATATATTTACTGGCATGGGAAGCAATGGATTAAAGAGCCAGGGTATATAGATAAGATTTCAAGAGTAATGAAATGCAAGGCCAAACTGCAGGAAAGGCTGGCTCCAAAGAGGGCCACACAGCCAGGAGGCCGGGTATGTGGAAACTGGCTGAGAAGCAGATGTATAGACAAAGCCGGGTAGAGCTTGACAAGAACTCGTGGAAACTGAAGGCCAGAAGGAGGCCACAAGTCAGTAATCTGGCTGAGAGGATCAGAAGCCTAGCAAGTAAGTGGCAGGAGCAGATGATACAATTAGAACCAAGAAAGGAGTATAAGAAAATAAGGTGATGACAGAGAGGAAGGCGGAAACAGGAGCCCAGACCTAAGAAATACAGAGGAATCAGAATGAAGCGAGGCAAGGAGGTAGGAAAACAGGTTAAGACTTCAACCCCAAGGCAGGGTGTGTAATGCCTACACCGCACTGCATGCACACGGCTGGGCTGTCGTGGGGTCTCTAGGAACCTTAAGGGAGCGTCACCAAGGCGGGTCCATAGTCAATGCAGTGGCCATAATGTCAGCGTTTAGGATGACAAACACACGAAACACGTGACCTGTAGTTACATCAACTCAGGTTTTATTGAAGTTGCTTCTGAATATATTTCGTCCTTAGTTCTCCCTATTTGATTTGCTTTCGTGTTCAAGACCCTTTCTTCACTTACCAAACTCCTTTGCCATGAAAAAGCAGCAATGAACTTATCAGTATCAAACTGATTCCCTTGTGGACGTAAAGAAAATCCATAAAAGATATGGAGACTGTATCAGCACCAAAACACCAAGACCCCCTCTTCAAGTGAGCCCAAGCCTCCTTACACATCTGCAGGCCTACAATGTCTTTTTGCTTTACCATCGAGATGAAAATAATGAAGAGAGTGGACACAATTTTCTTGCTCCTTTGATCTGAAAGTGTGGATTTCTTGTTTTAAAACAACAACAGAAAAAAAAACCAAAATGAAGTTGAAAGGAAAAGAAGTCACTGTGATTGATTAGACTACAATTTTTTTTTTTTTTTTTTACAGAAAAGCATCACTTAACTAGTCTTCCCTTTTCCTTAGGCTTTAGGGCGGCTATAAAAACAGAGGCAAAACCACATGTATAATAATTAATGAAAATAAATACTTGAAAGCCCACTGTAGTAGACAATTTACACATTTCATCCAGTACTCACAATACTATGAAAGAATTGTAATCGTTGTATAAACAAGGAAGCAGGCTCCGGAGGGTGAGAGGACTGGGGCCCAAGGGGACAGAGGTGACTGGGCTGGGATTTATGTTCAAGTCAATGCCTACAGGGCCTCTGCTCTCTTATGCGGCTCTGGCTCCCAAAAGCCCAGCTTTCTGAGATTCTTACTGTTCTAGCTCCATCTGGTAAATTTACACTTTTAAGTCGGCATCACTACTGAATAACAAAAGAATCTAAAATTATCCTCAATCTACTTGCTAACACAGGGGTTGCAAGGAATATCAGGAAACGCTTGAAGTACTCGGAACACTCCATACCTAGAATTATGGTGGTTCTAAGTCACTGATAATAACAGCTCGTAACTCACGAAAACCAGGAAATTATCATCAGGTCCTTTTCTTATCACCATGTCAATCTCAAAGGAATGAAGGCCAAAAAAAAGACCGATTCCTACTGGGAGCACTGACTGCTCATTAAAGTTACAGTGTGTACTTAGTGGAAAGCGGAAAGAGGTTCTGGTTTTATAAACCTCACCGCCAGTCTTTTGCTTGCATCTTAAAAGCATGTATTTGCTTTTTTTTTTTTTTTTAAGTGTCTAATTCTGGTGGAGATGGCTTTATTAATATATGTGGAGTGTGCTAGAAGTATCTATGATGTCTACGAGGATAACTTCTCCCATTCCATGGAATGGGGTCATAAAGTTCCAGAAGTGGATTTTACGGGTAACTGACTTATTAAAAGGCTGAGCGCATACAATCGGGACCTCCGACGACCTTTGTTTGCCGGGGCCACACCTGCACGTTCGTTATGGAACTGTTGAAGCCTATGTGATTAAAGTTAGTATCTAGTTGTTCCTATTCAAGTCCTCACAGAAATTCAGTTTACTAGTTTCAGACATTTCTGAGTCCAGTTCTTAAAAGATGTTTTCATGCTTAAGAAGCTCAAAGGGTGAGATGAGATCATCATTAAAGCCTCTTCTAACATTACAAATCTATACTGGCCCTCCTTCCTGAAGTCTCATTCATTCACTCATTTACTGAACAAACCTTTTACGGAGCACCAGGTATAAGAAAGACGAAAAGAAACAAAAATGAACACATGGTCTGACTAACTCCTGCTAGATATTAATCCATGTGACATGACATACAAAAACTAGAAAAAGTTTATCAGTGTGAGAGAGGTAGTGATTTGTGAGTACCAAAAAAAAAAAAAAAAAAAAATCAGCATAACTAAATGCAATGAGAAATTGTCCTCACCACTTCCCTGCACAATAAGGTATGATAAAGCAGATCGGACAAAGGGGATGATTTGAGGGCTGGTGGAGAGAGGAGCTGTAGGTAAATTACTCATATAGACCAATTTGGGTCACTGGCTATGGGCGCCACTTCGGCTTCCCTGGAATGATTATCTACCTGGGAGGCTGAAAATTTGAAGGTAACTCAGCAAAGAAAGCACGACATTTCTTGGTCATGCTTGCTTGAAAGGGATCCAGTATCTTGAATTTCTTGATACTCCCTGCCTTCCAAGTCTGCCTTGGCCTTAACTAGCCCTTGTCAATGGGAACTGGAAAGGAACAATGAGTGTGAATACGGCCTACCTCGTGGGGACTACAGGACAAAAGGTGGCTAAAAGAAAAATAAAAAGGGGAAGTCCTAAAAAAAAAAAATCTATGTGTATAAACATCAACCCAAACGATCTAAGTTCATATAATTCTAAAGCTTCATCATCTAAGTACCCAGATGCTGCACCAATCCCTACCATCTCCTTTTCCCACGCAATAACACATCCTATATCATTCCTGTTACAGGGACCATTAAAAGAAGCATTTAGCTGAAAATACATAAACATATACTCATTTCCATCTTTTCAAAAGATTTTCAACTGATAGTCATCAGAGTACCAATTTTCAAATGATTTTCTTAAACATATTTGGACAAAGGCCATAGAATCATTTGTCACATTGTTCAAATGCCCAATGGCAAGACTTCTGATGAGACCAAATAGGTCACATTAAATCAGTAGAGTATCTTAGAAATAAAGCCAATATGACTAAATCCAAAACAGATCACATGAAGTACCTCATGTACACAATACAAACCTAGTTTAATAAATAAAGGAAACACAGGTGACTGCACTCTGGGAGAATGTTCAGTTCCTCGCGGCCTGTTCACAGTCTTCTCTGAGACTCCACTGCCACTTCCACCTGGGCAAGTCTAATGGTGCGGCCATGAAGCTTGTAGCCATCTTGCCTTACTAACGCCACGGTGCCGGGCTGTACCCCGACGCCAGCTGGCACGTGACAGATGAGTTCATGCTCATGTGGGTCGTATTTGTCACCGATGGGTGTCATCTTCTCTAGGCCATGTTTGGCAAACACACTCTTCAGCTTCGCTTCTAAAAGGGATAACCCTCGGAAGATCTTCTCCAGAGTGAGCTTCTGATCCCCAGCCTTTGTTTCTTCAGAAATGTACTCTGTAGTCTTCTCCAAAATGTCTGCCACCTCTACCAAGTCCTTACAGAAACTCTGAATTCCTAGAGAAACCAGATACTTTTATTGTTTGTGAGAAAATCACCTTACTTTTGGGGGTGGAGTATGGGGAAGGCCCAGAGAAGGGACTAGTATACTGGGCGCTCCAGGAAGCAGGAAGATTGCCACACAGGACTCAGGGATCATATCAACAATTACTGCCTTAACCCACTGACAAACCAGTTTCTCTTGGAAGACATATGACTGGGAAGCCTACGAGGAAATGGGGAAGATGGTCAGAACCTAAGAATGAGGAAGCTCAGAAATCTGTCCTTTAAAAACCTGATCATTGCTTCTTGTATTTTTGTTGCTATTCACCTTCAGTACTGAGTTATGCGCATTTTGAAAATTCTCACATCTCAGACATGCATTGTCTAAAGACATGCATTCTTAAAAGGGACAAGACATTAGTATGTCAGGGGGAGGGGGCAATAATATAAAAATCGTTTGATAAGACCACGCTAAGGGAGATTCAAGAATGGTTATTGAGAACTGGCTAAATAGGAACAGGAAAGTAAGATACTCCATAGATGAGGGGAGTCTCCAACTGCCTGTGACGAAGTTATATATATACTTGCTGGAGATGGGCCACAAAACCTGCTTAACCTTTTCAGTCATGAAAACTGTTCTAAAACTAAAGTCAGTTGTTGAGAAATCTCATTACTCCCAATGCTGCATCTTGATTTTTTTCACAGAAATGATACGGAATGCCATCATTACAATACCTATGATAACAGCAAAGCGCTGGTAGGAGCTGGCGAAGGGTGAAGGACTGTGTTCTGGTTTGAATCCAGGAACAGGTTTAAGCCCAGGTGTCAAAACAGATGGCCAATTTAACTGTACTCAGATTTAAAAAGGAAGATCGTCCACAGGGAAGCAATAAAAGAGATGACAGAGAAGAGATTTCTCTGATTTACTGCCTAGATTCTAGAAGAACTGATGAGGTTAAGAATGCTATCTTTAACTTCCACGTGACAGATCCACTATAGCACCTTGAGCAAAACAAGTGTCAAAGGGTTTAAATTAGTCTAATAATAACATACAAAATGGATTTGGGGTGCTGGGGGGCATGACAGATGGGCAGGGAAAGACGATGTAAGAAGCGGGAGAGCCACGTGAAGGCATGCTGGTGTGACCTGGTCCGGAGGAGGAGGAGGTAAGGGAGAGGAAGAGGGCAAAACCGGGAGGCACTTGCAGGGAACAAGACTTGGTGTGAGCCAAGTTCCACAAGACACCTCCCTCACCTCCATCAGGGCCAGGAGCCATAAATGTTAATGGCTATTAATGAAATCAGTTGAAAAGGTAGAAGAGGTTCACCAAAGGCTTGAAAGGCACGCCGATTAGATCAGAACTCCACCCATGAGAAAAGAATGTCCCGTAAAGATCAATCAGGGGTATCAAAAGCATCTCCTAACTATTAAAAGAAGACATACAGTCTATTAGAATTTTGAAAGCTGTAAGCTTCTGGGCTGACTTGTACGCTGACATGGTACAGAGAACCCTGGCTTCTGTTCAATCAAGCTGTAGAACTGGGGAAAACAGAGCCCAGGTTCTCTTGTTTATATAGTGGGGAGCTCACACTCAGATTCTATTCTAATTATGTTACTTCAATAGTTAGTTGGTATCTGCACCATTCTGGGGGGAGAAGGGGGAATCTTTGTGATCCGTTTAAGAGAAGGTGAGTTATTAATAAGTAATACAGCATAATGACTCTATCTCTGGAAAGAGGCATTAATTACACTGTATGATATACGAAAAGTTTTCTAGTTTTCCTACCTCCAGGCTCCTGAGCAATCTTCAATTTTTTTAAATATTCCTGGCCACCAAGAGGAAATGACCCAAGCAAATGACTTCTGTGGCATATTGCTAGACACATTTTGCTCTATAAATTAATAAATTAGATCACCAAACTATTTTGAGTTAAGCTAAATATTTGTTTCTAGAAACCTTATCAATTCTTGAGAAAACTGATATAAGCCAATTCTAAGCTCATCAACGCTGGACTTGTGGTAAGCCAACTTACTTGCTCCCCTCAAGCAGGCAAGGGCTCTTCCCCAGGTACTACAGTTGGTTTATTTGCTACAGAAATTCCTTGTAGCTCAAAGGTCAGCAAATTTTTCCTATTAAGGGCCATACAGTAAATATTTTACGCTTTGTGGGACAAGAGGAAAAAAATCAAGGATCTTACATAGGTGATCATTTAACAAGACAATTTCCCCCAATTTTTAATAATGAAATTCAGAACTGTATTTATTGACTAACAGGTTGCAGGCTTGGCCTATAGGCAGTAGTTCACTACGCCCTGTCCTGATAGTTGGAAATGAGACACTAAAACGTGGATGCAATTATCAGTAATACGATTTGGGGGTCAGTCCTTAGCTGATGCTCAAAGCCTTGAAACGTGATGTCTACAGCACTGAAAGAAAATCAGAAGGCTGTGCCAGCGCACTGGGGTTTGACAGGAGAATGAAAGGATGGGACAAGAATGAAGCAAATCCTATGCACAAACAGCAGATGAATGAAGAGAACAGGAAGCAAAGTGATCTATGGGGATGAATAATGGACTCGGGGTCAGGAGACAATGGACTCCTGTCTTTACCTGTCACCAATGAACTTTTTTCAGCTCATCTATAAGAGAAGACTGTATTAGAAAGAATCCTAAGGCCCCTTATGCAGTGAAAGTTCAACGGTCTGTATGAAATTGTGAGCCTGTCAAGTAATCACAGATTTGCCCTCTACTAACACTTTCATGAACACATCTGGAACAAGATGTTGTGTGTTTAAAGAAACACTTCTGAAAGACTTTATATATTTTTTAAATGTGCAGCCTTCAAGTGCATATATTTTTAAGATTTTATTTTTAAGTAATCTCTATACCCAGCGTGCGGCTCGAATTTACAACCCCAAAATTAAAAGCCACGTGCTACACTAACTGAGCCAGCCAAGCGCCCCTGACTTAAGAAAGCAAGAATTTTTAATGTTTATTTATTTTTGAGAGACAGAGAGAGACAGAGCATGAGTGGGGGGTGGGGGGGAGGGCAGAGAGAGCAGGAGACACAGAATCTGAAGCAGGATCCAGGCTCTGAGCTGTCAGCGCAGAGCCCAATGTGGGGCTCAAATAGTGAGATCATGACCTGAACTGAAGTCAGATGCTTAACCAGCTGAGCCACCCAGGCGCCCCAAGAGAGACTTTAAATTGGACCAAAAAAACCTGGTTCAGTCATCAATGAAAACAGATGTGATCTTGCATGCCGTCCAAAGTTAATCTGCTCCCATATGTCTTTTGAGTTATTTTACAACTTAGGAAGTTGTAAATATTAACGGTAATGCAAATGGTTACTGTCTGCAGTACTGAACACTGGTGGAGACAGCTGATCACTGCTCTATGGATCTAGAGTAATTTCGCTTCTATGAAGCACATTTTAATATTCCTGACCGCTCATGCAACTTGCTCTTTGGATTCTCCCCTGAACATCTTAATGATTCACTTGTTCATTAACGAGTTAAACAGAATTGAAGGTAGAAGGCCTAGAATGTTAAGTGTACATGCTTGAAGAATCAAATAACAAACGTCTTGGTCAAACAAAAGCAAGCATTATTTTGGCAAACGGTTCACATGGCAACACGCCCAATAAACATCTCAGAAAGCAGATGGTAGGTGTGGAAGAGCAGGGGAGGGTCTGCCTGAGGCTGCAGATGCGTTTTCTATACTATGTTCAGTTTGCAAAACTGCCAGGAAGCATCCTTAAACCGAAAGGCACTTGAATTTTTATCGTGAATAAATCTCTCACCAAATATCTTGGCATCTTCTACACATCTCTGGGTTCGCCGCCTTATGTTTTCACCATCAGCTACAGCTCTCTGGTATCTCATCTGAACACCAAAAGCAAAGTCAAAATGATCAGAAAACATGCTTGCTGGTGGAAAAGAGTGTTCCTGCTTACTTTACAACCTTCAGTGACCTTCGGTAGGTTTTTATTTTTAAAAAATGAGGAACTATAGGAATCTCAGATTAACTACTCCAAATCCCCAGTCAAAGCAGTAACTTACTGTTTTTTTTTTTTTAATGTTTATTTCTTTATTTTGAGAGAGAGAGAGAGCGCGCATGCGCGTGTGTGTGTGTGTGTGTGTGCACACACGTGTGTACACGTGTGTCAGCAGAGGAGGGGCAGAGAGAGAAGGAGAGAGAAATTCCAAGCAGGCTCCGTGCTGTCAGCATAAAGCCAGACTTGGGGCTCGATCCCACGAACCGTGAGATCATGATCTGAGCCAAAATAAGTCAGACACTCAAGCAAGTCACCCAGGCGCCCCAGGAACCTCCTCTTTATAGCAGCCCTGAGAGACCGTCATGTAGCCTCCTGCTCCGAACACTTAACACTTTTCAAGCTCATTATCTTGAGAGAAAGCTTCCTTTTTCACTTTTCCATGCTCAGCCAATACTGCCACCCTCTCTTTGTCATTGAACCAAACTCTAGGGCAATGGTTTAGCTCCTTTAATCTCTTCCTCTTTCATTCTTATAATCCTTGATTCCTTCCATTGCTCTCATAAGACATGCTTTCCTACCTCCTCACCCTTCTGGGTGGTCCTGCTTTGGGACTACCCTAATTATCACCCTCCAAGTGGGCTTGTCGATCCAGTTCTGGCAGAGTATGCCAGATGCAGTGTGATGGGCAGAGTACAATGCTAAATGACCTCACCCATTCAGCAAGTATCTACTGAGTTCTTACTACATGCCAGACACTCTACCTCCTTTGAAGCTACCACAACATCGGTATCTAAGTACTGTGACACAACGTTTTTAAATGACTAGAGAGTGGAGGTGGGGTGAGTGGTAAAGGGTCAATCAGATGAAATCTGACTGAAAAAACAGACATGAAAACTTGATGCCTCGATTAAAGCAGAGCGAGGATGTGAAGAACAGATAAAATCTACTCACTGTTAAGTCCTGGACTTCCTTCTCCAGTTTCACAGCTTTAAGCTTTAAGGCTCGTTCTGCGAGAGAGGGCCCAAGGTCATCGGGGGGGTCCTCAGAACTGCAGTCCTCTCCAGCAGTTCTCTGGGTGGCGGTGCTGAAAGGATGCGGCCGTCCCCTGCAGGGGGAGGGGGGTGGCACATGATGAAGAAATGCCATCACAAGCAGCCAAAGTGCCCTCAAGCAGTCCCAACGCGATCGCTAGCCAGGGGGTGCCTGGGTGGCTCAGTCAGCTAAGCATCTGACTTCGGCTCAGGTCATGATCTCACGGTTCCTGGGTTCAAGCCCTGCATCAGGCTCTGTGCTGACAGCTCAAAGCCTGGAGCCTGCTTCAGATTCTGTGTCTCCCTCTCTCTCTGCCCCTCTCCCCTCACTCTCTCTCTCAAAAATAAACAAATATTAAAAAAATAAAGGGCTTACTAAGTGCCCGACCTTTGTCAGGTTTTATTTTCATCTCATAAAGTGTGAGAGAAATACTATTATCATCTCAATTTTATAAATGAGAAAACTGAGGCTCAGAGAGACTTGCGTAAGATCACCCAGCGAGTATTCAGTTGAACCACCGTGCTGAACACAGGCAGTAGAGACAGCCAGAAGTGGGGACACAGATGTCAGCAAGAGAAAATCAAGTTCTGATACCCAGAACCAGCAGGTTAACAGCAGAAGCAGGAATTCAGAACACAACACCATACATTGCTGATTCAATCCTTCATTTTACAAATGGGGAAAATTAAGCCCAGTAAAGGGACTGTGTCAAACTGGAGTTAGGCCTAGAATTCTAAAGCTTTCTTGACCACAAGCGCTAAGTAAGGCCTTTATGGACGCAAACCCGTGTTAAGAGAAATTCTGAGAGGCGCCTGAGTGACTCAGTCGGTTAAGTGTCTGACTTCGGTTCAGGTCATGATCTTATGGTGAGTTGGAGCCCGCCGTCAGGCTCTGGGCTGACAGCTCAGAACCTGAGCCCCCTTCAAGTTCTGTGTCTCCCTCTCTCTCTGCCCCTCCTCTGTTCACACTCTATCTCAATAAATCAACATTAAAATATTAAAAAAAAAAAGAAATTCTGAGTTGGGAACTCACTTCTCTGTAAAATCAAGTCACCTAAGTACTCATGAAACACTATACATTCCAGAGAGTGAACTGTAAACAGGTGAATAAAATGAATCTTTGTATTCAATCATGTTTGTAATCGAGAATCTGGTACAGCTCAAATGTCTGACATATAGTTGTTTACAAAGACATTTAGAGCAGGCGCTACTTTATAAATCTTGGATTGTAGCAGTTCTGACTCCTTCAAGGAAGTTTCCATTATGCCTTCTGGATTCTCATAATTTGATCTGAAGTAAAATGATCAACAAAATCAATCCATGAGTACGAAAGGTCTTTAAAACAAACAGTTCATTTATATAAACTGGCATATAAGAAAGGGCCGTCACTGGGGCGCCTGGGTGGCTTAGTTGGTTAAGCGTCCGACTTTCGCTTAGGTCATGATCTTGCGGTTTGTGGGTTTGAGCCCCGCGTCGGGCTCTGTGCTGACTGCCAGCTCAGAGCCTGGAGCCTATTTCAGAGTCTGTGTCTCCCTCTCTCTCTGACCCTCCCCTGCTCACGCTCTCTCTCTCTCTCTCTCCTAGAAATAAATAAAAATTTAAAAAAAAAAAAAAGGAAAGGGCAGTCACTGAGATCATATCCACGCAAAGATTTAAAGGGGGAAAAGGAGTTTGCTTCAAGAAAGGGAGAGAGAACAGTCAGTATAAAGCTATGGACAGGATGACTTTTATGTCCCGGACTTTCTTTCCAGGCCAGGCCTGAACTCAGTTATTACAACTTGGTGTCAGATGATAAATGCTTCTCCATTTTTGGTTCAGAAAATATGATCACCATAGATCTAGGGCAAATCACACAGAGTGAAATACCTCCTTTTTGCTAAACCCATAACAAACCTACATTTATCCAACTGAAAGTAGGTCAGAGTACTCCCAGGGCTAGCTTAAAGAGCAAATGGCAAAAACCCAAGTCTGAAGAGGAGAGTTAGTTGAGGCTGATCCATCCCTTCAATTCCTCCTGCCTCAGAAACAGAGTGAGGGGAAACTTTATCAGAAGGAAACTTTTCTTCTGGCCAGTCCCTCCATCAGGGACTGCCAAAGAGACTTAAAAAAAAAAAAAAAAAAGCCAGAAGCCTTGAATTCAACCTCGCACCCAGGTGCTAGGGGAGGGTGCTAGCTAGGTCAGGTGCCTTAGGATAAAAAGGTGACAAACAGGTGAAATTCCCGAATTCCCCGCGGCTTAATTTACATTTCAGAAGTCCAACCTTACTCATACCCCAATTCACTCTTTTATTCTTCCTCCGGAAGAAACAGTTAAACACGGAGTCGTCCCTGAGAATAATTAACGCTGCTCACTAATTAAAAGAGCGGATTCTAGAGCCCTGAACCTGGGCTGGGTTTCACAATTACCGTGTATTAGAGTTTGGGTAAGTTACCCGACTTTTTAAATCTTAAGTTTTCTCGATGAAACGGCTGAATAGAAAGAACTACCCAGAGAGTTCTACAACCAGCATGACAAGTGATCAATATTGGCCGCAGCCGACAGCGAAAAGCAGCGGCAAATGGAACCTCATAGGCTCCCGGGAGCAGGTGGAAGGGCCGTTTGGAGAGGCCAAATTCAACGCTTTCCTTTTACCGACAGGTAAAGTGAAGCCGGATAATGGGGAAGGGATTGGCCTAAAGTCACACAACGAGTCAAGGGGGAGAATTCCAATTTAACAACAGACACCTTAACTAGGCAGCTGGGGAGAAGGGGCCGGGAAAGGGGTACATCCCCAATTCGGTCGACGCTAGGGGCTGAAGAGTTCCCTACTACCTCCAAGGAACTTGACCTCCGCTCTTCCCACCTTCCCTGGCCTGGCAAGAAAGCGCGACTGTGTGCCTCAGTTTCTTTCTCTGTAAAATGGGGCCGCGAGCGCCGCATCGTAGCCGCCGAGAGGCTTGGTGGATCACCTCGCGCCCTTCCAGTCCACAACCGTCCTTCCAGCTCGCTTGTCTCGCGCCATCCTCAGCCCTCCACCCGCGGCCTGCTTCTCTTACCTGCCTTCGGACGCGGCACTTGAGGCCAGGAGGCGCTGCACCAGCCGCCGGACCGCCCACACTGACCGCGCGGCCATATTCCCGATCCCGGCTGACGGAGGCAGCGCAAGCGCACTTGCTCCAAACGCGGAGATGCGCGAGATACCACTCTTCCCGGCAGTCTTCGCGGGCGCTCCCCGCCCAGGGCCCGGGCGCGAACGCCACACTTCCGGCTGTCCTTGCGCGCGGTTCCCGACGGAACGCGACACTTCCGGTCCCCAGCGTGTCGGGCGCCTAGGGCGGGTTCCTGTCGCAGGATTGGGGTTCCGTGTTTGTCGCGAAATCCGCGGGGAACCCGGGGGATCGCAGCTGTACCCTCGAGGAGCTTACGTGAAGTTGTAAACAATAAACGAAGGCAAACGCTATATAAAGTCAAAATATGACCGGTGTTTAAAAGCGAGGGGCGTGGTGCCATGGAAGCCTAGACCGCCATGTGGCAGAGTGTGGGCAGTCCCCCAGAGGGAGATCATAGATGGAACTGAAAGCTGAAGAAGGAGTAGATGCAAAGAGGAGGAAGGTGGTTCAGGCAGAGCTAAACAGCATTTGCAGAGACCCAGTCGAGAGGGAGAGTACATTTGCGAGTGAGGCGCTGAACTATTGGAGGGAAGAGAGGCGACAGGACACAATTAGCGGAACAGATCACGGGAGGGATTTATGAAATGGAAGCCCGACTCCACCATCATTCTTACGTGCTTTCCCCCCTCCCATTCCCTTGTTTTCTGACTTTACTATTTTTAAATGTGCGTTTTCTCATTAACCTTCACTGGAACGTGAGCTCCATTAGGGCAGAGACTATTTTGTGTATTTCCAATGATGGTGGAACAGTGACCTGGTGTAGTTCAAAAATTTGTTGAATGTGAACTTGAGTCTTCCTCTGATTTCAGTGGGAACATGTTACAAAACCTTTACAGGTTTAATGGGTGGCCTTGACTCCCGTATGACAGATTGCTGGGTCTAAGCAGAAGTAGGGAGACAAGCTGTTGGACTAGTCCATGCGAGGGAGGGCTGTATTTTGTCCCGGGGACCCCTTAATAGACCTTTGTAACCACCCTATCTAACGTAGCGACTCTTTTGGATGTGTTGGGCACATTTTTGTTTCCATATTAGTATTTTATTTCTTTTCTTTCTGTTCTCCCAACTAGCGTTTGAGCTTCATGGGGGTGTCTGTGTGGTCCACAGCTGTGATTTCTGACATCTGTCTAGTACAGTAGGTGTACATGGTAGGTTCTTAATGGATATTTGTTGCATGAATTACTGGTTGGTGTCAGTGGAGCTAGGAAGAAGTGGGAGAATTTTAGAGAGATTTAGTATGGAAAACTGACAGGATAGACTGGTGATTGGGGTTGAGGGCATTTGGAGTTGCCAGACTAGGTACTGCTAAGTCCCTAAGGTCAAAAAATCCCCACACCATTATTTAAGGAATGGGAGGTGTGTCCTCATTATTCTAAATCTACACCATAACATGGCTTATTTGTACTGTATCCTTTTGGGTCAGAATTTCTCTCTGCTTGTCTGTAAGTTCCCTAGGACAGAGCTGGAGACTTTTGCGTCTTTATACTCTATCCAAGGCCCAGCTCAACTGTGTTGTAACTAATACCTTATGTTTCCTTTTGGTCTCAGGAGAAGAGTAGCATAGGTTCAGAAGAGATTATAATCCCCTTTTACAGTTGAGAAAACTGAGTCTCAGAGAGGTTGGTACGCCTGCTCAGGGTCCCCCACTGAGGATCCAGGGACATTGGAAATCTGATATTCCTGACACTGCCAAGTATTGAAGGATGGAGCGTCAACTCCACCCTAGAGCCATGAGCCTATACCTTGAAAAAAACCAACGAAACAAGGCGTTTTAACAGACAAGGTCTGGCCTCTGTGCTTTAGCCATTTTGTTTACACTCTCTTAGCTGATGAACTTAACATCAAATGTGCTGCATACACGCATCCATTCATGCATCTATTTATTAAGTGCTAATGCACTTAATAAATAGATGCTGTATTGCAGGGAGGGGAGGCATGGAGGAAATAGAGCCTTGGAACTCAGAGGAAAAAAAAGCTGCTGGCTCCACCACATCCTAACTGTGGGCTCCTGCAAGTTACATAACCCCTCTGGGCTTCAATTCCTGACCCGTGAACACTGGGATAACAGAAACTTTCTCACAGCATTTCAATGAAAACTAAAGGGATGATGCCTGGAAAAGTGGTTAGGTAGCACCAGGACTGGCTATGTGATTTAAAGGGCAAAAGGGACACCTGGGTGGCTCAGTCGGCTAAGCATCCGACTTTGGCTCAGGTCATGATCTCGTGGTTCGTGAGTTCAAGCCCCGCATAAGGCTCTGTGCTGACAGCTCGGAGCCTGGATCTTGCTTCAGATTCTGTGTCTCCCTCTCTGTTTCTCCCCCGCTCGTGCTCTGTCTTCCTCTCAAAAATAAACATTAAAAAAGTTATTAAGAGAACAAAAGCAGAGCATTAAACCAAGCTCAGGGCTCTACTAATCTTTGTGACCGTATAGGCTCTGTGCCTGTGAACCTGGCCTTGGCCAACACAGTACCTGATGCCTGGAGTACTCGATAAATGTTTATTATTAATTCTGTGGTGTTCCCCCCTCTCAAGGAGTCTCAAGATCTATCGGTGGGAAAAGATGGTCACCCCCAAAATAACACACTGAGGACACACTGAGGATGTAATTGGAGTATTTGCCGTCATTCCAGGATCCACATTTTAAAAAAGAACATTAGCAATCCAGATTACATGAGCTCCCTTTTCATTGAAGATACTCAAGTGGAATCTGCATGAAACCTGTGAGTTATGGATTAGTTGCCTTTTTCGCTTTTTGGTGGCTGCGGTCACCATATAAACATCATTTCTTCAGTGGAAAGAATGCAGGAGTTTTAGTCAGACATCTGTTATCCAGCTAATAATGAGAGCCATTATTGACGGAGCATTTATTTCTCAGACAGTAGGCAAAATGCTTTCCATGTATCATCCCACTGAATTTCCCCGGTAGTCTTGGGAGGAAAACAGAACTGTTAGCCTGGGCTTCACTGATAAAACAAGAATCAGAGAGGTTGAGTGACTTTCCCAGAGGCACCAGCAGGTCAGCGGCAGAGGCAGGGCTCAACCCAATCCTGTTTGGATCCAGGCTCATGAGCCGTAAGCCTCTTTGCTCTGCCACTGGCCAACTGGGTGACTTTGGCCAGGTTCCTTGCCCTGTTCCGGTTCCCCGCTATCTTAAAGGGTGGTACCTTTTGGATAAGGCAAAAGTTTGTAAAGCCCTAGGTAGGGTAAAGTGTGTGAGACCTCCACCAAAGTGTCCAAAGGTTATTCTGGGGTTTCCCTTCTCTCTCCTTGAGCTAAACTTTGAACTCTTAACAGTTAACTGGTCTGATCTTTTTTTGGAAGGAAACGTAAAGACCTACAAAGGGCCTACAGCGTTGAGTAAGTAGTGAGTAGCACAGTAAGGAGACCGCCCGAGACTTGAGGTCCTCGCTTCCCCATTAAAGTATCAAGTGTAAGTAAAAGGCACTCATGGCAGAAATGAGCCACTGTCCTTTGATTCTCCCTGACAGTTTTACTTGACAAGCAGATACAGAAGGGCCGACCGGAGAGCCTCCAGGTGCAAAATAAGGATAAAGACATAAAGAGCGTCACTTGGATTTCTAAGCACTGCTCCTGGGGCCCGAGTGTCACATGAAATAGGTAAAGAACTTGACTGTGAACAAATGGCCCCACCCCACAATGCCTGCAGCCTCCTGTGGACATCAGAAACCAATGTTCCTGTCACTGTCCCTAAGAGTAAAAATAAAGTCGGCCGCTGACCCTCCCCTTGCCTGCTGCACGTCCGATCTCTAATTTGAAATCCACTCCAATGCAGGGTCGTGATAGCTGCATCTGCCTGGTTGCAAGGCGCAGAAGGAATGACTGCGGAAATTGCACGGTGCCTATAGCTTCCGTTCACCTTTACGTAGGCAGGGGAATTCTATTGATTGTCCGGCCTGTTTATGTTGTCCAGTGGTTGTCAGTAATGCCCAACGTGAATCCAGTTGGCACAAGTGCGATCAGCTGATCAAGTCTTGTCTCTTTGTTCTCTACCACCGGCTTCAGCGCCGGCTTCCTTTCGCCTGAAGCCTGGGAATGGGGTGCTGAGAATAGGGTGGAATGGCTCATTCATGCGTGCTCCCATTCCTTCTTCAGAAGAGAGGGCAAAGACCTTTAACAAAACCTTTACGACCATGCGGATTTCTATCCCCCTCCACCCCTGGTTTCCACCCTCTGTGAAGTCATAAGGACACTCTCCATGCCCCTCTTCCCTTTGACTTCTTCCCTCCCCATTTCCCCTAGAATCATGCAGATGATAAAGGCTGGTCTTTTGGGTGTCCTGGAGAGTGGGGGCTTCTTCGAGTCTTTTGGCGTCTCCTGGTGAAAAAAGTGTTTCCAATGCAGTCTAGTATTTCCTTAGGAATCAAGTCTTCACCCTCTTTCTAGGTCTTCTTCATTTCCCATTCCTGAAGTACAGAAAGACAAGACAAGTCCATTTGCTGAATGTTCCAGTGTGATGTGCAGGATAAAAACATTCCACCGCACCTAATTACATCAAGATCACCACTGGACAGATTCAAGGGCCATGGGACCTAGTCTCCCTCTCTCTCTGTAGCCTTGGGGAAGTCATTTCTCCACACTGGGGCTCATCTTTAGTGGGGCTCAGATATCATAAAGTTCGCCTTTCTCAGACAAGGAAACGGAAGCCCATAAAGAGTAGAGTGGGGATGACTTTGGGCTCTAATGTTTTTCCACAGGACCTTGGTGTGGAGTAGGAGCCTGATGAGAGAGAAACCAAAGCAGTTTGGTAAGGAGGGGTGGAGGCAGGGGGCTCCTGGGGGCTCCATTCTCTCCCCTGGAGCTGTGTAGGAGTTCATCCGAGAGGGATACTAATGTCTTGGCCCATAGTGAATGGCTTTTTACCCAGAAACAACGCAGACGGTTTTCAGCCAGCTCTGGAGGTGACGCCAGGAGCCAGGGTAAAATGGGATGGTTCGAACATTCTCGCTAGAAAGAGTCCGCAGTCCCAACCTACTTTCCTCCCAGTCTTTACCATCTGAACTGCAGTTGCTCAGGGCAATGATTTAGGAATCACCCTTGGTTCCTTTCTCTTCCCCATCCTCCACATCCCCACCAGCAAATCCTTCGGCGCTACCTCCAAAGCCATCCACTTCAAATCACCCCCGCTCATCTCTCATCTAGATGACTACTTCTAACCGGTCTCTCTTCTCCCCTTATCAGTTCTCAATCTTGTTCCAGAACGGTCTTTTAAAAACGTAATTCATATCCAAAAATGTTTTTGCTCAGAACTTGCCAATGACCTTCCATTATGTCGGAACAAAATTCACAGTTCTTTCAACGGCCTACAAGGGCCAAAGGGAAGCGAGTTGGCCCCCAGGCCATACCTGGCCCACTGTGTGTGTGTGTGTGTGTGTGTGTGTGTGTGTGTGTGTAGCACCCATCAACTAAGAATGGTTTCCATGTTTTTAAATGTTTGAAAAAAAAATCAAAACAGTAACGGTTCTTCTTGACATGTGAAAATTTTATGAAGTTCAAACCTCAGTGTCCATAAATAAAGTTCTCCTGGGACACAGCCATGCCCATCACTTGTTTATGTGTTGTCTGTGGCTAGTTTCCTGCCATAACGGCAGCGCTGAGTCATTCTGGAAGAAACCCTGTGGTCCACGGGCTCTCATACATTTACCATCTGGCCCTTTATAGCAAAAGNAGGGCCAAAGGGAAGCGAGTTGGCCCCCAGGCCATACCTGGCCCACTGTGTGTGTGTGTGTGTGTGTGTGTGTGTGTGTGTAGCACCCATCAACTAAGAATGGTTTCCATGTTTTTAAATGTTTGAAAAAAAAATCAAAACAGTAACGGTTCTTCTTGACATGTGAAAATTTTATGAAGTTCAAACCTCAGTGTCCATAAATAAAGTTCTCCTGGGACACAGCCATGCCCATCACTTGTTTATGTGTTGTCTGTGGCTAGTTTCCTGCCATAACGGCAGCGCTGAGTCATTCTGGAAGAAACCCTGTGGTCCACGGGCTCTCATACATTTACCATCTGGCCCTTTATAGCAAAAGTTTGCCGATGTCCAGTCTAGGCGATCTGGCCTCGGGCTGGTCACTTCTCTAATGTCGTGTCCTACTGTTCAGGTGTTTGATTTTCAAGTCCACAATTTCTTATCCCCAGTTCTGAAATCCAGAAAGCCCTGAAACCAAAATTTTTCTCAAGTATTTGGGCACAAACTCAACTGGTGGCAACACCTGACATGAACTGATGTGAGGCTGTATATAATCTATTTATTCCACATGCCTTGTTGTAGACTTTTTAACGTGTTTGCCTCCAGGGACTTCTTGAGAATTTGTTGGGATTTTTCATCATATGCAGTCTATATACCATATTACCTTTCTAAAATCCAAAAAGGTCTATAACAGCTGACCCCCAGATGATCAGACTGTGGGCCAGTATCATGGAGGGAGCCCTGGACTTGGAATTGGAAGAGGTGGGTTTGCAGCCCAGCTCTTGCAATGATGCCCTGCATCACCTTGGACGGGTCTCTTTACTTCCTGATCGTCCATTTCCTCACCTATGCAACAGGGCCTTTCCTGTCCCAAACCCTAGTGTAGGCTCAGCAACCAGAAAACTGAGCTTGTTAGAAATGTGTGTTAAGAACGAGTAAATAGGTACTGAATGAGATTTGAGGACCTTCTCTGAGCAGACTTCCTGGATGTATTGGTAATTCTCTGCCTTTCTAACCAGATGACTTTTTGGCTCTTGGTGAGGTTCCACAGAAAGGCTGCCAGGTGTCTGAATTGGAATTAGCTGAGCTATTGCTATACCTTGGCTTTCTGCAGCACTCTTCCTTGGTTAGAAGTTACGATGGATGGGCTCCTCTTCCTCAGCTCAGAAATACAGTTGACAGGGACAGGTTGCTCTGGGGCATTGTTCTGGGGTTTATTTGCAGCTTCCTGTCAGTGACAAGAAAGAGTTACACAGGTGAGGTCTGGTGTGGCTACCCACACCTGGCTTGCCCTCTAAAGAACGCCAATAGAAGGCACTGCAAACATGCCAGCACCAAACAGGGGGAGGGGGGGAAGACACTTGAGGGCCTTGGAATAAAGGCAATGACGTCTAAAATTACTGAGCCCTCACCACGCACTAGGCATTGTGTGGATTAGCTCATTTAGCCTTTCCAAACCTATGAAGTAGGTACTATTAGTAGTCATCCTATTTTACAGAGAAGGGAAATGGGAAGGTCAAGTCATTCCTCAAGGTCACATAGCTGGTGAGTGGGAGAGCCAGGATTCAAACCCCACAGCCCTCTCTCTTAACCTCTGCCCTGTATTCCTTCTCATTTTCTTTTTTTTTTTTTTAATGTTTTATTTGAGAGAGAGAGAGAGAGAGAGAGAGAGTGAGAGTGTGAGTACACATGTGAGAGCTGGGGAGGGGCAGAGAGAGGGAGAGAGAATCCCAAGCAGGTTCCGCGCTATCAGCGCAGAGCCTAACGTGGGCTCGATCTCCTGATCTGTGAGATCATGACCTGAGCTGAAATCCAGAGTCAGCTGCTCAACCCACTGAACCACCCAGGCGGTCCTCATTCTCATTTTCTAGAGTGCCCTCACCTCTTAAATTTTCCAGATAGTTGCTTAGTACCTTACTGGATATGGTTCCTTATGAGTAACACACTGACAGCTAAGACTGCAGGGAATTTAGAGCAGACTTCTCTTCAACTCCAAAGGCCATCAAAAGGATCAAAAGTAGGGGCACCTGGGAGTCTCGGTTAAATGTCCAACTCATGATTTTGGCTCAGGTCATGATCTCACAGTCATGAGAGATTGGGGTTGGGCCCGTGTCAAGCTCTGTGCTGGGTGTGCAGCCTGCTTAACATTCTCTCTCTCTCTCTCTCTCTCTCTCTCTCTCACTCAAAGAAAAAAAGAGGAAAAATTTTTTAAAGAAAGGATCAAAAGTAGTGGAAAAGCCCCCTGGAATGTGAATTTCAGGGCAGCTGGTGGGAGGAAGCTGGGATGAGTGAGCCACTTCTAGCTCTGCCATCAGCCCTCGGTGAGTTTGTCTTTGTGCTTTGAGCTCTTCATCTGTAAATGAGGCTGGAAAGCCCCCACGGAGAGGAAGCCGGGGGACAGAAGGAACAGCCTGGATTCCGAGACAGGGGGTGTGGTCTGACCAGGCAGCATGGTTGTTGGCCAAGAACAATGAGGTTACTGTTCCCAGTGACAGCTCAGACTTATCAGACAAGTTATTTCATCTCTCTGAATCTCAGTTTTCTTGTCTAAAACCAGGCATAACATCGACTCGTCAAACATTTGTGACACTCCTTCTATTTTTCAGATGCTGTAAAGGGCTAAGGCTATAATGATAAAACAGCCATAGTCCAAATTTTTTTTAAATAAAAATACAATCCAGTGGGGGAGACAGACATTAGACAAGTAAGGACACATACACACACACATATATGTACACACACACATCCATATGCGTATGTATACACAAATTGTGGCTAAGTGCTATGAGAAAGAATAACAGATAGGACTGTTGGTACTTTAGACCAGTGGTTCCCAAATGGGGTCAATTTTGCCCTTCCAGGGGACATGTAGCAATTTCTGGAGACATTTCTGGTTGTCAACTGGGTGTGGAGCCACTGGCATCTAGTGGGTAGAGGCTAGGGATGCTCCAAACATCCTATAATGCACATGGCAATCCCCTACCAAAAGAATTCCTAGCCCCAAACGTCAGTAGTGCTGATGTTGAGACGCTCAGATGGAGACTGAGGGCAGCCACATTCTCCCTGAGGAAGTCTCATTCGGGGTGAGAGTATCGACCTTACAGCATTGCTCGGAGCCCTGCAGATAACAGACGCAAAGCCCTGAGGACAGGCCCTCTACACTGGGGACCCTGAGAGAGGACATGTGTACCATGGCTAACACAGGGCTCCGAGTCAGACTTCCTGGATTGGGGATCCTGTCTCCCACCTAACTGAGTGACCTTGAGTAAGTCATTTGACATTTCTGACCTCATTCTCCTTGTACGTCCAATGGCGCAAATACACCAAGTGCTACGACACAGCACTGCTGTGAAGACTATGAGGTAATGCAGATTCAAATGCTGTACTGACCTGTGCTATTGTTCAACACAAGTTTGTTCTTATTCGATGTATCATAGCTGGAATTATCAATAACCCAAAGGCTACTTATAAGATCACACTCAGCAAAAAGTCAAATGGTGGATAGGCCAGAACTTGCTCCAAGAGCCCCCTCCCCAGCTGGGCCAACCCCCCCCCCCTTTTGGGGGGGGGCNCCCCTCATTTGGGAGGTGATCTTCTGGCACCTTCCCTCTTTGAGCTTCCATTTTTTCATCTATAAATAAGCCTAACTCCTACCTGCAAAGAACCATTCTGAAGATCTATAGCATGTAAGGGGGGTAAGGAACAGCTGCCCCGACACAGAAGGACATGCACTCACCCCACTCTTGTTCTTGCTGCTTACAGAGAGCCCCAGGGCCGGGCCCCCCGCCAGGGACTGCTGCAAGCGCTCCTTCACAGCCACCAGCCTCAGCTCCAGGTCAATCCGCAGCTCTTCCTTCTCCCGACACTGAGCTTCCAGGGTGGCCACAGCCTCCTCCAGGACCTTTAACTTGCCTCCTGGGTCCAAAGACATCAGTGAGAAACAGCTGAGCCTGGCCTGAGGCATCATGGGGTTCGGCAGGGCCTCAGGTTCTCGTCTGCCCCTCCCAGAGGGCTTTCCCAGCCCTTCATCCTGATCAAGAGATGGACTTCCGGTCTGGGGGTTCTAGTTCCATGCGGGATTGTGTGGTTTTTACCTGCCCTGGACCCCTTTCCCCACCTTCTCGATATAGAACCCTGATTTTCCACAGGAAAACCACCTTCTCCTCCCATTCCCTGTAGTTTGGATGGGGCTGATCTCACTTTTAGTTCAGTGAATTGGCACATAACCTCAATCTGGCCCATAATCATAGTTCCATTTTCTGGTCACACTGATTGGTTTAGAGATCAAAGCTGGTCTAATCAGAGTGAATTTCGAGGCTTTTGTGGGGTCCACTGGGAAGAGAAGTTCTCTCTGCTGGGAGGATTGGGTGAGGGGTAGAGGTGTGCAGCCATTATGTCACCATGAGGCCACAGAATGAAATCAGCACAGAGGAAGGCAGAAGCAAGAATTAGAGAAATATGCTTCCTGGTGACATCACTTAAATATATGGACCTTGTTATACTTGATCACTCAGTTTTCTAATTACATTTCTTTTCTTCTTTTTTAAAAAAAATTTTAAATGTTTTATTTATTTCTGAGAGAAAGAGAGACAGCGTGAGTACGGGAGGGTCAGAGAGAGGGAGACACAGAATCTGAAGCAGGCTCCGGGCTCTGAGCTAGCTGTCAGCACAGAGCCCGACGCGGGGCTCAAACTCACAGACCGCGAGATCATGACCTGAGCTGAAGCCGGACGCTTAACCGACTAAGCCACCCAGGTGCCCCTTTACTTTTCTTCTTAAGTAAACTCTAAGCCCAACATAGGGCTTGAATTCACGATCCTGAGATCAAGAGTCCCACGCTCTCTTGACCGAACAAGCAAGGCAACCTGACTTTTTTTTTTTTTTTTTCATTTCTAACCCAACTTGACTTTGGTTTCTCTTACCTGTCAGGCTTTACATTGACCAGGGGTTCCTACCAGGAGCCCCTGCTGCTTATTCAGTCTAAACTAGCAACCTTGTATTAGTATCTTTTTCATGCCAAGAGTTGTGGGGATTCTTACCAGGTTTAAACGTCAGCTCCTTTCTTTGCCCCGAGGCAAACAGGAGGCTGCACTGGAGAATTTTCCAGTGATGGTGAATTCTTTCCATCCATCTATTCACTAAACACTTAGTGAGTGCTTACTATGGACAAGGCACTGTTCTTACCCTTGGGATATATCAGTGAATAAAACAGGCACAGAGCCTTGCCCTTATGGAGTTCACATTTGTGTGTGTGTATGAGAGAGAAGAAACAATACATCAAACTAATAAATATAATAAACAATCTAATATTACAAAGTGATGGGTTGCAGCAAAAAAAGTTGAGCACAGTAAGGAGGACAGTGAGCCTCCTCCAAACTCTTGTTTCGACTCTTAGAAAGTTTTGTATATTGAGACCACACTGCTTTCCTGTGCTTCCTTCCACAGACTCTGGTTCCTGGCTACACAGAAGTCTTACCCTTTAAGTTCGAAGTTCTCAGTTAGGTTCATGGATTTTTAGGCAATCTACGGGTGGGCCCTAGGGGCACGTACGCACTTGGCTTTGCAATTGTCCGTAACATTGTGAATTGCTGTTTTTTTTCCCCTCCCGAAACGGTGCATGGGTTCCATCAGTGTTCCATAGGGCTATGTGACCTTGGATGTATCTTATGAAGGACAAAGACCTGTGTTCCCTCAAGCATGTGTGTAAACCTCAGGCTGAAAATATGCCAAACTTCAGCTACAGAGAGAATTCAAAAGAGATGGCAGGAAGTGGGGTGCAGAGGAGCCCAGAGCAGCCTGAGTCTGCAGCGGTCATGGCTCTGGATTTTGGAAGAGGATCCTGGGACCACGTCTCTGTCCATCAATCCCACAATAGGGGCCACAGTTGGGTGCTCAGCACATCCGCGAGTGAGTGAATTAATGTGAGGCCCAGCATCACATCTCCTACTTCCTTGAGGCCAAGTCACACTCTGTTTTCACATTTTACCATTTCTAAAACCAGATCAAATTTTGCTACCTTAACTGTACACAGTTTTGTGATGCTTTTTCATCCCCTTACCCAAATTCAGTTATTAAAGTGATGGCATGTTCATGAGTCAGGAAGGATAATGATGATGATGTCGAGGAAGAGGTAAAGGAGGATAAGGAGGAGGAAGAAAGGGAAGAGAAGCCCACTCGTCCTGGATAACCACGTGGCCTCTGCCACGGAAGGTGTCAAGGTCGAGCCCCACCCCCCACCTTGGGCGCCCAGGACTCGCCCATGTAGGTACCTGGGTTGTTCCGAATGGCTTCCTTCAGCTCCCTCTTCTCCTGCCTCAGTGCCATCAGCTCCATCCGGATTGTCTCTTTCTCTTTTTCCAGCCTTTCCTTTTCTACCAGGTACCTCCGGGCATCTTCTTCAGCTCGGTTCTTCCCGTACTTGTATTGATTGGCACCTGCAGAGATGGAAGATGGGAAAAAGCCCCCATTCCTGACCTCTGGTAAGGGTACTTGGGTGACCTTGGCACCTTTCTCAGCCTCAACTTTTCCATCTGTAAAATGGGAATATTTAGATCTAAACCCTTAGGTAAACTTGGTGTGAATCCTCTAAGAAGCAAAAGGGAGGCAGGAGAGCACAGGCGCTCGGAACAGGGGGTTTGGAACAAGGCAGACCGAGGTTTTTGTTCTCTTTTGCCCTTTACTAGTTGTGTAACATCAGGGCAAAAGTGAATACTGCTGTTTGTGCGCCATGTCCCAGGCCTTAGTTTCCCCATTTGTAAATGTGAGTATTGATCAAAGTGACCTCTTAGCCTTGTGCTAAGTTTTGAATGGGATAGTTCATGAAAAATACTTAGTACAGTACCTGAGAGAAGTGCCTAGTAAATGTTAGATGATGATAAGAAAAAATTTTGTGACGTATAACGCACTTTAGTTTTAAAAAGGTGTTTTATAGTCAATTCTCAGGTATATATGTAAGACAAGGAGACAGGTACATATAACTCAGATCCACAGAAAATCAAGGAGTTGAGCTACATTCAGGCATTTTCCATTTTATTCCTGAAAAATGGGTTGGGGGAGCGAGGGGCCCAGGAGTCTGTTGTAGGCTCTACCTTATGGTGGACACAATAACAAATAATTATGGCAAAAATTTACTATATGCTAAGCCAGTTACATGCATTTCCATTTAATCTTCATAAAAACTTACTATTATTAGCTTTATTGTGTTGCTGGGGAAACTGAGGCACCGAGAGGTTAGGTCTCACTGTGAATGATGGCAGAGCCCAGTTTGAGGTGGTATGTGTCGAACTCCAGGGTCGTGCATTACTGCTCTAGCTGGGGCGATGCCATAGTCTAACCTCTCAGGGAAACTTTTATTATTATTTTTTTTTTTGCTTCAGATAGTCACACACAGCCCTCTAAAGTTGGTGGGGTGTGGAGTTTGGAGCAATTCCCAGGGTTTACTGACAAATTGGGGGTCTTTTCTCTCTAGCTCTTGTAGAGCTTGACTTTAATTTTGAGAGAAAGACACAGCGTGAGCGGGGGAGGGGCAGAGAGAGAGAGACAGACAGAATTCGAAGCGGGCTCCAGGCTCTGAACTGTCAGCACGTGGGGCTCGAACCCACGAACCGCAAGATCATGACCTGAGCCCAAGTCGGATGCTTAACCGACTTGAGGCACCCAGGCGCCCCTCTCCCAGACTTTGGGATTTGATAGACCGGTAAATACAAATAATTGGGTAGACCAGCAAATACTGTCAGTGTTGTATCAGATAAGGACCTTCAAAACCCCAACCATCATCTGTTATTCCCAATATTTTATAAAATGAATAGTACCTCCACATCTCCAGAGTTGGAAGGACCCACATATGGAGTAAAATAGTCATTTACACTGAATAGATTGAGCCACCTCACAAGAGACCCTGAGCCAGAACTACCTAATTAAGCTGCTCCAGGATTCCTGACCCCTAGGAACCGCGATATGACTCATGTTTACTTTTGGAGCCATTAAATGTTGGGTACTTTATTATCCAGTAATCGGTAGCTAGTACATGATCTTGGGCAAGACCCTTCTCTTTAATGTTCTTCAGTTGTTTCATCTGAGACCCATTGTTGGACTAGGCCCTCATTGAGGGGCCCTGTGATTTCACAGTATAAAGCAGCAGGCTGGCGGGTCCCCCAACTCCAACCCTAGAAGCTCCACTTCTATATCTCTGGTCAACTGGACTTCAATGTAACATTTGATTTGAAGAACCTGTGTTTGGTTATCTTTGTTGTCGTTTTTTAATGTTCTGTGACTTCTTTAATCTTGCATGCCTATTTCAGTTTTTATCTTATTTTTATTGATTTAAAATAATTTGTTTTTAAGTTTTATGTATTTAAGTAACCTCTACACCCAACATGGGGCTCAAACTCATGATTCCAAGGCCAAGAGTCACATGCTCTTCTGACTGAGCCAGCCAAGATGCTCCTACTTTTCCATTTTAAAATGGGCATTCCAGGGGTGCCTGGTGGCTCAGTTGGTTAAGTGTCTGATTTCAGCTCAGGTCACGATCTCACGGTTTGAGAGTTCGAGCTCCCACGTCGTGCTCTGTGCTGACAGCTCAGAGCCTGGAGACTGCTTTGGATTCTGTGTCTCTCCCTCTCTCTCTGTCCCTCCCCTCGTGCTCTGTCTCTGTCTTTCTCTCAAAAATAAACATGAAAAAAATTGGAAGTGGGCATTCCATAAAGGCCTGTATTTCCAGTGTCAACGATAGGAGAGCATCAGGAATGTTACACAACAGCCGTCTGATTGTTCAGAAACAATCTCAGCCCCAGAGACAGGAAGGGACTTTTCCAAAGTTACGCAGTAAGTTAACGATCAAGTGGGGGATGCAATGGGGAAACTCAGACCCAGAGACGGGAAGGGACTTTTCCAAAGTTATGCAGTAATTTAACGATCAAGTGGGGAATGGAGTACAGCTCCCCTGACCTCCAGAAGAGATCATCTATATTAATGAAATGTAGAGATCTAATAAAGAAAAGTATTAAAAAGACTAATCTTCAAAAAGCAAGGGATAGAACTTGACCATGTTCAGGTACGGGGGGAAGAACTATAAAGCAATAAATAAAAGGCTCTCGGGACATGCTGTCCTACAGAAAGCCGGCCGGCTCACAAATCACACAGGAGCCGAGCTCGGTGCTGGAAATCAAACAGAAGTTACCATGGCCCAGCATACTTGGCCTTTGCCGTGCAGTGTGGCAACCAGGCAATTCATGGAACTCCTAAGGGGTGCTGGGGTGAGCTCGGGGTGGGACACAGCAGTGAGCCGTGCCTTCCGCCGCAGCTGCCTCAAGGGTATTTGGAGGGGTTCATTTCTCCACTTGTTACCCCAGATCAGAAATGATAAATTGTTCACCTTTGGAAGGGACAGAGCCTGACGAGGAATTTTACATGCATACATACACGAGCCACAGTGGAACGTGAAAACATATTTGGGCTTATTCGGTGTTAAAATGTTTTGAAAATTGGTTGCTAGTATTAAGGAATAAGTGGGTTTCATATAGAGGCTAGATTTCCGGTCTCTTGCATAAGCTGCCCACCGGGGTTGGCCTGGCTGTATGGGAGCCCCCGGCCGGGGCTGGGTAGTACCCACCCCTGTAGCTGGAGCCAGAGCTCTCGGGCTTCCTGCAGTCCTCCTCTACCCCGTTCCCCGTGGTTTTCCTTCCGAGGCCACAACCTAGCTGCCCTTTATCACTTGGCTTGTGCCGTCATTTCTCTCCTGGTACAGCGTTTTCTTACATCTCATTTCACTCGTTAATTTACCTGCCTGATGTCCTGAGGAATCGGATTTGAGACCCCCCCCCACCTGTGGATTGCTTCCTTCCCTTCCTCCCTCCCACATGGAACTCACTGGAGGCATGGCGCTTGACTTTGACCTGCGGATCCACTCGATGGGACTTCTCGCTGCAGGAGGAGGCATGGCGTTTCACCTGGGCTCCAGCGGGACGCTTGGGCTCCTCGTCCTGGGTGGGAGGTGGAGAAAGGAGGTGAAGTGTGGGTAGGCTCGGGGCCCTCAATGCGGGGGCAGATCGTATTCTGGTCCGAGTGTGCTGGGTGAGACCTCGGAGATTTAGGTCTTACATTTTTAGACCGGGGCGGCACTCAGCAGTTTATAGACCACTTCTACTAGCCTATATCGTTTGATCCTCATACCTTTCTGTTGGGGACAGCAGAAGGCTCCCCTCCTAAACTGGAATATCTGCTGAGAGGAAATTAGGAAGCCTCAGAGGGCTGTGGGTGACCATATTCAATTGACTGTAGATATTTCTCTTTTCTCATCATTTGGAAGTATCCTTGAGATCCTCTGAAACTGCTAAATACAGAGTTTGCAGTTAAGATACAAAGTCATGGATGATGCCAGCCAACGGTGGCAGGTACATAACCCAATAAACTGGCTATACCTTTGTGCGTGATGAACATTAAGGGCACTCAGAGTCTGGTCAGAGCGCAGAGGGCCATGGGTGGAATATGATAATAATGTAATATCATTAATGATATTGGTAACAATAGTACCCTTTACTCAGTGTAAGGCCTTCCAATGTCTAGGCACGGTGCCCATGCAGTATCTCATTTAGTTCTTGCAGTGATTCGGTCAGGTAGTTTTAGGTATTCATTTAAAACATTTTTTTAATGTTTTATTTATTTCTGAGAGAAAGAGAAAGACAGCGTGAGCAGGGCAGGATCAGAGAGAGAGGGAGACACAGAATCTGAAGCAGGCTCCAGGCTCTGAGCTGTGAGCTGTCAGTACAGAGCCCGACGCGGGGATCGAACCCACAAACCGTGAGATCATGTCCTGAGCCAAAGTCGGACACCCCCTATGTATTCATTTAAGGTGAGAGAGTGAGGGCCAGAGAAGTGAAGCGCAAGGTAACCCGGATTCAGCCCTGAATCCCAAGTTCATGCCCTTGGGTACTAAGCTGTCCTACTACTAAATTGCAGTTGAGGAAGACCTCAAGCTGCATCCACTGGTTCCTATGAATCTGAAGAAAGACCATATAAGCAGAAGAAGGGTGGCTGGAGAAGTTTCTAGAAAAGGGAGTCTCCGAGGTGAGGCCCTCTGTGCCATCCAGCACTGTCGATGGCAGGGGTCCTGGTGTGCAGACACGTCTGGTTCCTTGGCAGCTGGATGCCCTCTTTCTCTCCCCCCTCGCTGTGAGGCCTGACCCGCCCACCAGTGTCTGCTCAGAATGTGGCTGTCTGGCTGTCCCGTGGGAGGCAAAGACACAGGACATACTGCCAGAGGCAGTGTGGTTCATGTGAGGGCTACAGAGGCCTCACTGTAAGTGAATGAGCCAGCCTCTCCTTGATTTAGTGAGCAAGACAGGGAGGCTCTGTCCTGGGACTGAAGCCCAGACTGTGGATGCCACAGATGAAGGTCTATGGGACTGGCCGCCCGCTGGCGCCCCTGCCCCCAGCCCTGCTGAGTCAGCGCCAGCAGTCTAGAGAGCAGCACACAGGTGGAGGCGCCGGCGCGTTGCTCGGACCGGCATAGTGCTCTGTAGCATACAGAGTCCTTCCCTCTTTCAGATCTGGGGAGCTTCCGCTGCACTACCCAGCCGAGTGCAGGGTGGGATTCCTTATCCGGAGCTGCGATCTAGGATGAGAAGGGTCCTCCCTCCACTACCAGCTGCTGGGCAAATGGAAATTGTATGTGAGGCAAAGGGAACAAGGCATAGTGACAGACAGACAGAGGAAGAGCTAATCAGTGGCCTTTGCCACGTTCCCAGGCACTCCCAAGGGACCCTACCTGTATCTTTTCGTAAGGAACGTCATCATACACACGGGGCTCAGGCCACTGGTCCTGGCAGGATCTGGCATACCTAGAAAATATAAGGTGTACTGGTGATGGCAGTGATGACGACACTCTGCGGCTCAGAGTGCTTTCCCGTCCACGCTGGTTTGATTCTGGCAGCAGCTCGTGATGGGCGTCGGGTTAGTAACAGCAACCATGCCAGGCAGCACCAGGCAACTGCTGTGTTAAGGGCCTCGCAGGCAGGGACCCGCATGATTCTCATAACAACCCGAGAGGCAAGTAATTCATCACCTCCATTCTCTAAGCGAGAAAACAGGATCCAAGCTGGTAAGCAATCACCCTGAGCTGTTGGTCCTGAGAGTTGTGGCTGGAACCTGGCCCTTCCGATGCAGGTGCCAGCCCTGAGCCTGCCTGATGCCCCAGGGTGTGAGAACCTAAGGTCCCGCGGCTTAGAGCCGAGCCCAGATTGTTACCCCAAAGGGCCTCTGCTCTTTCCTCATTCCATCCACAGCTTCCCCTGACCCTGGCCACCTCTGTTAGCCAGCTCGCTCCTGCCTGCTGGAAGAGGAAAGCACCCACTCTGACTTCCCAAGGAAGCAGAGTCGTCCTCAGCTCCCCCTCCTTTCCCTCCCCCTGCCCGTGGCGGGACTCAGAGGCTCTGAGAGGCTGCCGTGGGCTGCGGGGTGCCGGCCCTTACAGGAAGGAGTTGCGCCCCGCACTGACGATGCTGGTCAAGGTCTCCACATCCACGTAGTCATAGTGCAGCGCCTCAGGGGTGACTTTGGAGCCCATCTCCACCAGCAACAGTCCAAGCCAGCGGCCCATGTCCTCTGAGCAGTTTGCCTGAGGAGAGGAGGCACAGGCTGATTTCACTTCAGTACCGTTAGGGCCTCAGGCTACCTGTCCATGTTAGCCAAACCTATATTTGCAGAGCACCTGCTGTGTCCCCAATATTTAGAGTAAGTAAGTAACTTATGTGTAACATACACCCAGAAATCCAAGTGGCTCCTACCTTTTCCTTATTCAAGTTTTGGCTCTAATGCTGCCTCCTCGGAGAAGTCCTCCCTGACTACCTCTCTAAGACACACCGCCCAGCCCCCTCACTATCTTCAGAGCCTTCATGACCATTTAGATGTAAAAACAGCATTTGGGTACTCCCTGATTTTTTTTTTTCCAATATTTACTTTTTACTAGAGGAGGCTATTTCTCACATAACCCAATCAAAAAAGTTTTTCTTATAATTGCCAGTTATTTGTAGTACTGTATACAGGAAAATTGCCAAGAAGTTGCTGTAACTAAACCCATTAGCTGTAAACTAAGCTTTATCAATTCTCATTTAAAGAACATTATTATAAAATCAACTTAGCACACAAAGGCTGACCTTGAATAAAGGAAGCACACTTCTTGCCAGAAAGATCTCTGTGTTTAAGGGAAATAAGAGGGGCGCCTGGGTGGCTCAGTCGGTTAAGCGTCCAACTTTGGCTCAGGTCATGATCTCATGGCTCGTGGGTTCGAACCCTGCTTCGGGCTCTGTGCTGACAGCTAGCTCAGAGCCTGGAGCCTGCTTCAGATTCTGTCTCCCTCTCTCTCTGATCCTCCCCTGCTCATGCTGTCTCTCTCTCTTTCTCTCTCAGAAATAAATAAAAAAATTTAAAAAATTTTTAAAATTAAGGGAAATAAGAGACCTATCTCAACCTATCAAAAGTCAAAGTGAGTGACGGGCAAATTCCTTGAAATTTAAGAATGGGTGAGGCAGTAAGTACTGGGCAAAGAAAACAAGACCAAGCAAGAGGCTGGGTTTTAGTTCTAAGATAAGACCAAGAGGCCAATGACCCCCTCAGAGCCTTGGATAAAGCACCTGGCAGCCCTGACCTCAGTTTCCTTGTTTGTACTCTGAAGGAGTAGTTCTTTAACTTTTCCTTCTGTGTTAACATTTTAAATTCTAAAAAGCCAAAGGACTGATATGTAGAAGAGAGAGAGACTCAACACATTCTACAGGACCTCAGAGAGGAGGGGGAGTGCCAGGGGGTGAATGAGTGAATGAGTGGAATGAAATCACATTTTCATTCAGCCCTTTGTTCAACAAATAGCAGTAGAGCCCTTAGGACGGGCGGGGCATCAAGCTGGGTTCTGGAAAAACAAAAGTATGCAGATCAAGCGTGGCTACTGCCTGCAGAGCTTAAAGATTTCAACTCAATACGGAGGGCATCTTTCTAAAAATATAGCTGTTTGCACTTTCAACAATAGCCAAATTATGGAAAGAGCCTAAATGTCCATCAACTGATGACTGGGTAAAGAAGATGTGACTATATACAATGGAATACTACTCGGCAATGAGAATGAATAAAATCCTGCCATTTGCAACAACGTGGATGGAACTGGAGGGTATTATGCTAAGTGAAATAAGTCAGTCAGAGAAAGATATGTTTTTCACTAACAAATGTGGAATTTGAGGAAGTTAACAGAAGACCACGGGGGGAAGGGAAGGGGAAAAATAGTTTCAAACAGGAGGGAGGCAAACCACAAGGGACTCTTAAGTACAGAGAACAAACTAAGGGCTGATGGGGTGGATTGCGGAGAGGGGAAAATGGGTGATGGGCACTGAGGAGGGCACTTGTAGGGATGAGCACTGGGTGTTGTATATAAGCGATGAATCATGGGAATCTATCCCTGAAATCAAGAGCACACAGCTAACACGGATGTTAGCCAACTTCACAATAAATTATATTAAAAAATAAAAAATACATAGCTGCTTGATAGGAAGGTCGAGCTGCCTTGAAGGGCAGTGGTTTACCTGAGGTGGACGGCCACTGGTGGGAAGGTTTTAGGGGGGATTCCAGAATCAGATCTGGGCTAAATCAGACTAAGTGCCTTTCAGGCTTGGGATTTTAAGATGGGGGTGAATAAACAAACCTTAGTTCTAGAGTTGCCAGACATAGCAAATAAAAATGCAGAACGCTCTGTGAAATTCGAATTTCAGATAAACCCCAAATACTTTCTCAGTATAAGTATATCCCAAATACACATGGGATATACTTGCATTAAAACCATTGTTGTTTATATGAAATTCAAATTTGAGGGGGTGTGTCCTGTGTTTTAACTGGCAGTCCTTCTTGGTCACGTGGTGGCAGTTGACTTACTTTCCCTTTGTCCTCAGTCCCTGTAGTGTCAGCAGCAAGGCCTCCCCTCCAAGACAAAAGTCCACACCCAGGCCAAGGCTCCTCTGAGCTGCCACCACCAAGAACCACCTGGATTTCTCCTCTTACCTCCAAGATGGCGACCTCTTGCCGGTTGCGCAGAATCCTGAAGGCAAATGGATGTCTGGGCCCAAAGCCTGGGGCCACCTCGCAGCCATGGAGAGCAATGGCGTTCACGTGGGTCTGCAGGTCGGTATGGTCTTTGTGGAAGTACAGAGTGTTGCATTTCAGACGGCACCAGCGCTCTTTCCAGCCCTGGCTCACCAACACGTTCAGATAGCCTGCGAGGGGGAGACCGGTGGTGTGACCCCCCGACAACCTGGCCCTGGGGAAACCCAAGGTGGGGGGGGGTGTCTCTGAGTCAGGGTCCTGGGTCTACACCCTGTGGACGAAGCACCTGGACGACCCTCATTCTCTAGCTGGAAGAAGGGACCTTGTGGGTCCTGGATCAGTTCATGCTCTCTGGGCCTGTGACCTCCGGTACCCTCTCCTCCCTGAGTTCCCTTCTCCATCTGAAATGACGATTGATACTCACACTCCTATACGGTACCCTACTGAGCTTGGTGAAAAGGGGCTACTGTATAGGTGAATAAAAGGCACAGCTCTCTTTCTCTCAAAATATCAGAACTATCAGTGAGACAGAAAATAATGGGAGGTGCTGACACCTGGTGGCGGCACGTGGGAACAAAAATGCCTAGCCAAGAGGAGAGGCTGACGACCCACAGTTCCTCTTAACGTTTTAGATTTCAACCAATTTTTTCCCAATAGCATGCCCTGATTCACTGGTTACAGAATATTTCTTTATAGCCATGTGCTTTTATAATATTTTTTCAGGCTTAATGGAATACTCCTGCATATCCAAAATACAGAATTTTCTGTTGTATTCCAGTCCATGGAACACTGCATTAATGTAAACAGATGAATACGTCTTCCCTTCCAAACCACGTCTAATTCACGTTGAATGCAGTTATTTATTTATAAATGGGTTTTTTGGAGAGAGAGATCAGGGAGAGGGGCAGAGAGAGAGGGGGACAGAGAATCTAAAGCGGGCTTTGCACTGAGGGCAGTGAGTCTGATGCAGAACTCAGGACCTGAGCTAAAGTCGGATGCTCACCCGACAGAGCCATCCACGTGCCATTCGAATGCATTCATAACAAAAGTGCTTAAATATTTTTATCCAAGAAATTTCCTTATAAGACTGGGTCAGGGCACCTGGGTGGCTCAGTCAGTTGAGCGTCTGACTTCAGCTCAGGACATGATCTCATAGTTTGTGAGTTCGAGCCCCATGTCTGGCTCTGTGCTGACAGCTCAGAGCCTGGAGCCTGCTTCCAATTCTGTGTCTCCCTCTCTTTCTCCCCTTCCCTTGCTCACACTCTGTCTCTCTCTCAAAAAAAAAAAAAAAAAA